>NC_057794.1:44897310-44922419 GCF_018294505.1 Triticum aestivum | reverse complement strand
TAAGAAGAGGAAAAAGGAGAAGAAGAGGAGAGGAAGAAAAGGAAGAGGAGAAGAAGAAAGGAATAGAGGAGAAGAAGAAAAAATAGAAAAAAAATTCTATTTTTTCTTCTTCTCCTCTATTCCTTTCTTCTTCTCCTCTTTTTTTTCTTCTTTTTTTCTTCGATCTTCTCCCCCTCCCGATAGGAAAGTTTTATATAGAAAGTTACAATTTTAGAAAAGTTTTATATATGCAAAAGTTACAATTTTAGAAAAAGAAGGATAGGAAAGAAGAAAATAAGAAGAGGAAAGAAAGAAGAAGAGGAGAGGAAAAGAAGAGGAGAAATAAATAAGAAGAAGAAAAAAGAAGAAAAAGAAGAGGAGAAGAAGAAAGGAATAGTGGAGAAGAAGAGAAAATAGAGGAGAAGAAGAAAGGAATAGTGGAGAAGACCTTCTCCACTATTCCTTTCTTCTTCTCCTCTTTTTTTTCTTCCTTTTTTTCTTCGATCTTCTCCTCTAGCTATTCCTTTCTTCTTCTCCTCTATTTTCTTCTTCTTCTTCTTCTTCTTCTTCTTCTTAATTTTTATCGGGAACGAGGGTGTCGAGGATCGCCGAGGGGTCGAGGGTCGGGAACTAGGGTAGAGGGTCGAGGGTCGTTAAGGGGTCAAGGGTCGAGGGTTTCAGGGTCGAGGGTTCTATAGGGTCGAGGGTCGAGGGTTCCAGCAGGGTCGTCTAGGGGTCGAGGGTTCCAGGGTCATCGAGGGTTCGAGGGGTCGAGGATCGCCCAGGGGTCAAGAGAGGTTTCCTAGTGTCAAAGTATTGAAGAAATCCATGCCTTCATCATTAGCCGAAAGTAACCAGGGCATGTTGGTACGAAGTTCTGCAAAGTTGTTCTGGAATGGAGTCCCGGATAGAATAATCCGCCTTTTGGTACGAATTCAGCAAAGGCCTTCCAAATAGCGATATTCGGAAGGCTCTTGCTGAACTTTGTACCAAAAAGCGAATTATCCTATTTGGGACTCCGTTCCAGAACAACTTTGAAGAGCTTCGTACCATCATGCACATGTTACTTTCGCCTAATGATAAAGACATGGTTTTGTTGAATCCTTTGACACTAGGCAACCTCCCGACCCCTCGGCGATCCTCTCGAACATGAGAGGAAGAAGAGGGTCGTCTAGGGGTCGAGGGTTCCAGGGTCGTCGAGGGTTCGAGGATCGCCGAGGGGTCAAGAGAGGTTTCCTAGTGTCAAAGTATTGAAGAAATCCATGCCTTCATCATTAGCCGAAAGTAACCAGGGCATGTTGGTACGAAGTTCTGCAAAGTTGTTCTGGAATGGAGTCCCGGATAGAATAATTCGCCTTTTGGTACGAATTCAGCAAAGGCCTTCCAAATAGCGATATTCGGAAGGCTCTTGCTGAACTTTGTACCAAAAAGCGAATTATCCTATTTGGGACTCCGTTCCAGAACAACTTTGAAGAGCTTCGTACCATCATGCACATGTTACTTTCGCCTAATGATGAAGACATGGTTTTGTTGAATCCTTTGACACTAGGCAACCTCCCGACCCCTCGGCGATCCTCTCAAACATGAGAGGAAGAAGAGGGTCGTCTAGGGGTCGAGGGTTCCAGGGTCGTCGAGGGTTCGAGGGGTCGAGGATCGCCGAGGGGTCGAGAGAGGTTTCCTAGTGTCAAAGTATTGAAGAAATCATGCCTTCATCATTAGCCGGAAGTAACCAGGGCATGTTGGTACGAAGTTCTGCAAAGTGTTCTGGAATGGAGTCCCGGATAGAATAATCTGCCTTTTGGTACGAATTCAGCAAAGGCCTTCCAAATAGCGATATTCGGAAGGCTCTTGCTGAACTTTGTACCAAAAAGCGAATTATCCTATCTGGGACTCCGTTCCAGAACAACTTTGAAGAGCTTCGTACCATCATGCACATGTTACTTTCGCCTAATGATGAAGACATGGTTTTGTTGAATCCTTTGACACTAGGCAACCTCCCGACCCCTCGGCGATCCTCTCGAACATGAGAGGAAGAAGAGGGTCGTCTAGGGGTCGAGGGTGTTGGAAATATGCCCTAGAGGCAATAATAAAAGTATTATTATATTTCAATGTTCATGATAAATGTTTTTTATTCATGCTATAACTGTATTATCCGGAAATCGTAATACACGTGTGAATACTTAGACCACAATATGTCCCTGGTGAGCCTCTAGTTGACCAGCTCGTTGTGATCAACAGATAGTCATGGTTTCCTGACTATGGACATTGGATGTCGTTGATAACGGGATCACATCATTAGGAGAATGATGTGATGGACAAGACCCAATCCTAAGCATAGCATAAAAGATCGTGTAGTTCGTTTTGCTAGAGCTTTGCCAGTGTCAAGTATCTCTTCCTTCGACCATGAGATCGTGTAACTCCCGGATACCGTAAGAGTGCCTTGGGTGTATCAAACGTCACAACGTAACTGGGTGACTATAAAGGTGCATTACAGGTATCTCCGAAAGTAGCTGTTGGGTTGACACGGATCGAGACTGGGATTTGTCACTCCGTATGACGGAGAGGTATCTCTGGGCCCACTCGGTAATGCATCATCATAATGAGCTCAATGTGACCAAGGTGTTGGACACGGGATCATGCATTACGGTACGAGTAAAGTGACTTGCCGGTAACGAGACTGAACAAGGTATTGGGATACCGACGATCGAGTCTCGGGCAAGTAACGTACCGATTGACAAAGGAAATTGCATACAGGGTTTGATCGAATCCTCGACATCGTGGTTCATCCGATGACAACATCGAGGAGCATGTGGGAGCCATCATGGGTATCCAGATCCCGCTGTTGGTTATTGACTGAGAGCGTCTCGGTCATGTCTGCATGTCTCCCGAACCCGTAGGGTCTACACACTTAAGGTTCGGTGACGCTAGGGTTATTAGGAAGACTAGTATGTGACTGCCGAATGTTGTTCGGAGTCCCGGATGGGATCCTGGACGTCACAAGGAGATCCGGAAGGGTCCGGAGGTAAAGATTTATATATGGGAAGTTGTCAAACAGACACCGGGAAGTTTCGGGGTCATACCGGTATTGTACCGGGGCCACCGGAAGGGTTCCGGGGGTCCACCGGGAGGGGCCACCCCTCCCGGGGGGCCACATGGGCTGCGTGGGGCAGGGAGCCAGCCCCTGGTGGGCTGGCCGCACCCCCTCCCTTGGGCCCATGCGCCTAGGGTTGAGGGGGGAACCCTAGAGGGGGCGCCCCCCTTGGCTTGGGGGGCAAGCCACCCTCTCCCCTCTCCCCTAGGCCGCCGCACCCCCCCTAGATGGGTTCTAGGGGGCCGACCCCCTTCTCCCTTCCCCCTATAAATAGAGGGGTGAGGGGAGGGCAGCCGCACCACCCTCCAAGGCGCAGCCCTCCCCTCCCCAACACCTCTCCTCCTCCATTGTGTGCTTGGCGAAGCCCTGTCGGAGTACTGCCTCTCCACCATCACCACGCCGTCGTGCTGCCGGTGGAGCTGTCTTCCTCAACCTCTCCTTCCCCCTTGCTGGATCAAGAAGGAGGAGACGTCTCCCGTCCCGTACGTGTGTTGAACGCGGAGGTGCTGTCCGTTCAGCACTTCGTCATCGGTGATTCGAATCACGTCGAGTACGACTACATCATCACCTTGCAAGCTTCCGCACGCGATCTACAAGTGGTATGTAGATGCAAACTCTCTCCCTTGACTCGTTGCTTAGATGAACTCATAGATGGATCTTGGTGAAACCGTAGGAAAAATTTTAATTTTCTGCAACGTTCCCCAACAGTGGCATCATGAGCTAGGTCTATGCGTAGTTCTCTTTGCACGAGTAGAACACAATTTTGTTGTGGGCGTGGATTTTGTCATCTTACTTGCCTCTACTAGTCTTTTCTTGCTCAAACGGTATTGTGGGATGAAGCGGCCCGGACCAACCTTACACGTACGCTTACGTGAGACCGGTTCCACCGACTGACATGCACTAGTTGCATAAGGTGGCTGGCGGGTGTCTGTCTCTCCCACTTTAGTTGGAGCGGAATCGATGAACAGGGCCCTTATGAAGGGTAAATAGAAGTTGACAAAATCACGTTGTGGTGATTCGTAGGTAAGAAAACATTCTTGCTAGAACCCAATTGCAGCCACGTAAAAGATGCAACAACAAATTAGAGGACGTCTAACTTGTTTTTGCAGCGATTGATCATGTGATGTGATATGGCCAGAAGTTGTGATGAATGATGAATTGTGATGTATGAGATCATGTTCTTTGTAATAGGATTCACGACTTGCATGTCGATGAGTATGACAACCGGCAGGAGCCATAGGAGTTGTCTTTATTTTTTGTATGACTTGCGTGTCATTGAATAACGCCATGTAAACTACTTTACTTTATTGCTAAACGTTAGTCATAGAAGTAGAAGTAGTCGTTGGCGTGACAACTTCATGAAGACACGATGATGGAGATCATGATGATGGAGATCATGGTGTCAAGCCGGTGACAAGATGATCATGGAGCCCCGAAGATGAAGATCAATGGAGCTATATGATATTGGCCATATCATGTCACAACTATATAATTGCATGTGATGTTTATTATGTATTATGCATCTTGTTTACTTAGGACGACGGTAGTAAATAAGATGATCCCTTATAAAATTTCAAGAAGTGTTCTCCCCTAACTGTGCACCGTTGCTACAGTTCGTCGCTTCTAAGCACCACGTGATGATCGGGTGTGATGGATTCTTACGTTCACATACAACGGGTGTAAGACAGTTTTACACAGCGAAAACACTTAGGGTTAACTTGACGAGCCTAGCATGTGCAGACATGGCCTCGGATCACGGAGACCGAAAGGTCGAACACGAATCGTATGGAAGATACGATCAACATGAGAATGTTCACCGACGATGACTAGTCCGTCTCACGTGATGATCGGACACGGGCTAGTCGACTCGGATCGTGTAACACTTAGATGACTAGAGGGATGTCTAATCTAAGTGGGAGTTCATAATTTGATTAGAACTTTATTATCATGAACTTAGTCTAAAACCTTTGCAAATATGTCTTGTAGATCAATGGCCAACGCTAATGTCAACATGAACTTCAACGCGTTCCTAGAGAAAACCAAGCTGAAAGATGATGGCAGCAACTATACGGACTGGGTCCAGAACCTGAGGATCATCCTCATAGCTGCCAGGAAACAATATGTCCTAGAAGGACCGCTAGGTGACGCTCCCGTCCCAGAGAACCAAGACATTATGAATGCTTGGCAGTCTCGTGCTGATGATTACTCCCTCGTTCAGTGCGGCATGCTTTACAGCTTAGAACCGGGGCTCCAAAAGCGTTTTGAGCACCACGGAGCATATGAGATGTTCGAAGAGCTGAAACTAGTTTTTCAAGCTCATGCCCGAGTCGAGAGATATGATGTCTCCGACAAGTTCTACAGTTGTAAGATGGAGGAAAACAGTTCTGTCAGTGAGCACATCCTGAAGATGTCTGGGTTGCACAACCGTATGACCCAGCTGAACATTAACCTCCCAGATGAGGCGGTCATTGACAGAATCCTCCAGTCGCTCCCACCAAGCTACAAGAGCTTTGTGATGAACTACAACATGCAGGGGATGGAAAAGACCATTCCTGAAGTGTTCTCGATGCTGAAGTCAGCAGAGGCTGAAATCAAGAAAGAACATCAAGTGTTGATGGTCAATAAGACCACTAAGTTCAAGAAGGGCAAGGGTAAGAAGAACTTCAAGAAGGACGGCAAAGATGTTGCCGCGCCTGGTAAGCCAGTTACCGGGAAAAAGTCAAAGAATGGACCCAAGCCTGAGACTGAGTGCTTTTATTGCAAGGGGAAGGGTCACTGGAAGCGGAACTGCCCCAAATACTTAGCGGATAAGAAGGCCGGCAACACCAAAGGTATATTTGATATACATGTGATTGATGTGTACCTTACCAGTACTCGTAGTAACTCCTGGGTATTTGATACCGGTGCCGTTGCTCATATTTGTAACTCACAGCAGGAGCTGCGGAATAAACGGAGACTGGCGAAGGACGAGGTGACGATGCGCGTCGGGAATGGTTCCAGAGTCGATGTGATCGCCGTCGGCACGCTGCCTCTACATTTACCTACGGGATTAGTTTTGAACCTTAATAATTGTTATTTAGTGCCAAGTTTGAGCATGAACATTGTATCTGGATCTCGTTTAATACGAGATGGCTACTCATTTAAGTCTGAGAATAATGGTTGTTCTATTTATATGAGAGATATGTTTTATGGTCATGCTCCGATGGTCAATGGTTTATTCTTAATGAATCTCGAGCGTAATATTACACATGTTCATAGTGTAGATGCCAAAAGATTTAAAGTTGATAACGATAATCCCACATACTTGTGGCACTGCCGCCTTGGTCACATTGGTATCAAGCGCATGAAGAAGCTCCATGCCGATGGACTTTTAGAGCCTCTTGATTATGAATCATTTGACACGTGCGAACCATGCCTTTTGGGCAAAATGACCAAGACTCCGTTCTGCGGAACAATGGAGCGAGCAACCAACTTGTTGGAAATCATACATACCGATGTGTGCGGTCCAATGAGCGTTGAGGCTCGCGGAGGATATCGTTATGTTCTCACTCTCACAGATGACTTGAGTAGATATGGGTATGTCTACTTAATGAAACACAAGTCTGAGACCTTTGAAAAGTTCAAAGAATTTCAGAATGAGGTAGAGAATCAACGTGACCGAAAGATAAAATTCTTACGATCAGATCGTGGAGAAGAATACTTAAGTCACGAATTTGGTACACACTTAAGGAAATGTGGAATCGTTTCACAGCTCACGCCGCCTGGAACACCACAGCGAAACGGTGTGTCCGAACGTCGTAATCGCACCCTATTAGATATGGTGCGGTCTATGATGTCTCTTACCGATTTACCGCTATCATTTTAGGGATACGCTCTAGAGACAGCTACATTCACTTTAAATAGGGCACCGTCTAAATCCGTTGAGACGACACCATATGAATTATGGTTTGGAAAGAAACCTAAGCTGTCGTTTCTAAAAGTTTGGGGATGCGATGCTTATGTCAAGAAACTTCAACCTGAAAAGCTCGAACCCAAGTCGGAAAAATGCGTATTCATAGGATACCCTAAGGAAACTGTCGGGTATACCTTCTACTTAAGATCCGAAGGCAAGATCTTTGTTGCCAAGAACGGATGCTTTCTGAAAAAAGAGTTTCTCTCGAAAGAAGTAAGTGGGAGGAAAGTAGAACTCGATGAAGTACTACCTCTTGAGCGGGAAAGTGGCGCAGCGCAGGAAACCGTTCCTGTGATGCCCACACCAACTGAAGAGGAAAACAATGATGATGATCAAGGTGCTTCGGATCAAGTTACTGCTGAACTTCGTAGGTCTACAAGGACACGTTCCGCACCAGAGTGGTACGGCAACCCTGTCCTGGAAATCATGTTGTTAGACAACAATGAACCTTCGAACTATGAAGAAGCGATGGCGGGCCCGGATTCCAACAAATGGCTTGAAGCCATGAAATCCGAGATAGAATCCATGTATGAAAACAAAGTATGGACTTTGACAGACTTGCCCGATGATCGGCGAGCGATAGAAAACAAATGGATCTTTAAGAAGAAGACGGACGCGGATGGTAATGTTACAATCTATAAGGCTCGACTTGTCGCTAAGGGTTATTGACAAGTTCAAGGGATTGACTACGACGAGACTTTCTCTCCCGTAGCGAAGTTGAAGTCCGTCCGAATCATGTTAGCAATTGCCGCATACTATGATTATGAGATATGGCAAATGAACGTCAAAACGGCATTCCTTAACGGGCATCTTAAGGAAGAACTGTATATGATGCAGCCGGAAGGTTTTGTCGATCCTCGGAACGCTAACAAAGTATGCAAGCTCCAGCGATCCATTTATGGACTGGTGCAAGCATCTCGGAGTTGGAACATTCGCTTTGATGAGATGATCAAAGCGTTTGGGTTTATGCAAACTTATGGAGAAGCCTGCGTTTACAAGAAAGTGAGTGGGAGCTCTGTAGCATTTCTCATATTATATGTAGATGACATACTCTTGATGGGAAATAATATAGAATTTCTGGACAGCATTAAGGCCTACTTGAATAAGTGTTTTTCAATGAAGGACCTTGGAGAAGCTGCTTATATATTAGGCATCAAGATCTATAGAGATAGATCGAGACGCCTCATAGGTCTTTCACAAAGCACATACCTTGATAAGATTTTGAAGAGGTTCAAAATGGATCAGTCCAAGAAGGGGTTCTTGCCTATGTTACAAGGTGTGAGATTGAGCTCGGCTCAGTCACCGACCACGGCAAAAGATAAAGAAGAGATGAGTGTCATCCCCTATGCTTCAGCCATAGGATCTATTATGTATGCCATGCTGTGTACCAGACCCGATGTAAACCTTGCCGTAAGTTTGGTAACAAGATACCAAAGTAATCCCGGCAAGGAACACTGGACAGCGGTCAAGAATATCCTGAAGTACCTGAAAAGGACGAAGGACATGTTTCTCGTTTATGGAAGAGACGAAGAGCTCGTCGTAAAGGGTTACGTCGACACTAGCTTCGACTCAGATCTGGATGACTCTAAGTCACAAACCGGATACGTGTATATGTTGAATGGTGGAGCAGTAAGCTGGTGCAGCTGCAAGCAAAGCGTCGTGGCGGGATCTACGTATGAAGCGGAGTACAAGGCAGCCTCGGAGGCAGCGCATGAAGCGATTTGGGTGAAGGAGTTCATCACCGACCTAAGAGTCATACCCAATGCGTCGGGGCCGATCAAACTCTTCTGTGACAACACTGGAGCTATTGCCCTCGCAAAGGAGCCCAGGTTTCACAAGAAGACCAGGCACATCAAGCGTCGTTTCAACTCCATCCGTGAAAATGTTCAAGATGGAGACATAGAGATTTGCAAAGTGCACACGGATCTGAATGTCGCAGATCCGCTGACTAAACCTCTCTCGCGTGCAAAACATGATCAACACCAGAACTCTATGAGTGTTCGATTCATCACAATGTAACTAGATTGGTGACTCTAGTGCAAGTGGGAGACTGTTGGAAATATGCCCTAGAGGCAATAATAAAAGTATTATTATATTTCAATGTTCATGATAAATGTTTTTTATTCATGCTATAACTGTATTATCCGGAAATCGTAATACACGTGTGAATACTTAGACCACAATATGTCCCTGGTGAGCCTCTAGTTGACCAGCTCGTTGTGATCAACAGATAGTCATGGTTTCCTGACTATGGACATTGGATGTCGTTGATAACGGGATCACATCATTAGGAGAATGATGTGATGGACAAGACCCAATCCTAAACATAGCATAAAAGATCGTGTAGTTCGTTTTGCTAGAGCTTTGCCAGTGTCAAGTATCTCTTCCTTCGACCATGAGATCGTGTAACTCCCGGATACCGTAAGAGTGCCTTGGGTGTATCAAACGTCACAACGTAACTGGGTGACTATAAAGGTGCATTACAGGTATCTCCGAAAGTAGCTGTTGGGTTGACACGGATCGAGACTGGGATTTGTCACTCCGTATGACGGAGAGGTATCTCTGGGCCCACTCGGTAATGCATCATCAAAATGAGCTCAATGTGACCAAGGTGTTGGACACGGGATCATGCATTACGGTACGAGTAAAGTGACTTGCCGGTAACGAGACTGAACAAGGTATTGGGATCATAGCAATCGCGCCCGACGGCCAACCTATTGAACCCCTCAGGACAAAGAGCGCATTTGTTGCTCAGTGCGGGGTTCTGGTTAGGGACAAGATCCCGATAAGCATCCAGCAATGGTTTAAGCCGGCTACAGAAGACCCTGAGGTGTCTTATGTCAATGATATGCAGAAAAATGATCTTTGGACTGAGCTGAAGTCAAATTTCACCCTACCGCCAGAGGATAATCCAGAGAACCCAGTTAAAGAGAAATTAATAAAGTCTTTTGCTCTGAAAAGGATGGCAGAACTATTCAGGAGGTGGAAGAAAGAGCTGAATAAGTTTGTCAAAAATAATGAGACACCAGAATTCAAGGGCAAATATGAGAAGATCAGAGATAACTGGCCCGCATTTGTGGCCCACAAGACATCGGAAAAGAGTAAAAAGATGTCGGCGACAAACAAGCAAAATGCTGCGAAGAAGAAGCTTCACCATCGCACGGGGTCAGGTGGCTACCTCGTAGCCCGGGCTAAGTGGTCCAAGACTGAGAATGATCTGGTTCATAAAGGGATCGAACCAGAGACAATTAACTGGCCAGACCGTTGCCGGACTTGGTTCTTCGAGGCTGGCGGAACCTTGGACCCTGTAACAGGGAAGTGCATTTGGACGACGAACGATCAAATGGACATACCAGTCAGTAAGCTTAAGCAGTATATCGAAACAGCGCAGGAAGGGACGTTCTTTCCAGACAGAGAGAACGACGAGCTCATAATGGCCCTCGGGAATCCTGAGCACCCTGGACGGACACGAGGCACGCTAGGCTCCATTCCGTGGAAGGTTGGGTTTCCGGACGCAGGCGGTTACAAATCCCATGAGAGGAGGAAAAAAGTGCAGCAGACCCAAATGCAGGCGCTGCAAGCAAGGGTAGACGCGATAGAGGAACGAGAAGCAAATCGCAGCAAACGTACTGCCGAAGCCTCCCCCGAAGCTACCCCGCCATCTCAGCGCAGAAGCAGCGTGGCTTCCACCGAGCTGCTTCAGCCGGAGCATGCCTTGACGGCTCCTGCCAGCTATCCCGTGGATGCTATCACGGAGTCTTAAAATTGTCACCTTATGACGCAATGGATGAATTTGAAGGTCAAGGCGGCTGTTGGCTCTGTTTATCCTACTGAACCCGGCGTAACTTTTCACTGCCGGCCGATTCCAGAAGGATATGCTAGGGTGATGGTGGATGAAATAACGAAGGGATTTGAGGACCTCCAGCTTGACCACCCTACCGGTGAAGGGGAGACTCGATTGGGGTCTGCTCTGAAGACTCCATGCCTATGGCGGAAGGAGCTCATCAACCTTCCGAACTAGACGCCTCCGCCTCCTCTTCCTCCTCCGGCGAGTCAGGGCACTCCGCCTCCTCCACCGCCTCCTCCTCCGGCGAGTGACGATCAGGACCCTCGACCGGCTCCTTCTCCGGCGCGTGGCGGCACTCCGCCTGCGCCGACGCGCCCAAGCAGCCAACCTCCTCCTTCTCCGTCTCATCAGCAAGGGCGAAAGAGACCTGCCACCGCTCCAACTGCTCCGGCGCGTCGTAGTCCTTCTCCTCCGCCTCGTAAGCAAGTAAAGAAGACAACCGCTCCGTCTGCTCGGTCGGCGTCTAGCAGTACAACCAGAGGCGGGAGGACATACAGATTCGGTCCTTCTCTGAAGACTCCAGAGAAGTTACCATACGAGAGGACCTCGGAGGAGAACGCGAAGATCGCGTGAATCGAAGTGGATGACTGGTTTCAAGGGTTGAAAGCAAAGAGACATCCACCTCCGGAGGAGAAGGTAGATCCGGTGAAAGTGAAGCGCACTCTGGCTGCCCTGGCAAAACCACCCAAGTCTTCGCCGAAAGGCAACTATGAGCGCATTATTGCAAAGACATGGGCCGAAGCGGAGCGGTCGGAAAGTACAGTCAGTGATCAAAGGCTGAAAGAACGACGAGCAGCTGGGAAACAAATTGCCCAGCTCGGCGAACAAGCGAAGCAATCGTGCCCCCCGCTCAAGGTGCCTAGAGACATCGTCGATACGAGGATGGTGCCCGGTTATTGCAATGTTGACGATTACCTGCCCGACGATGTACATTATGATCCCATGGAGGTGCAGATACACAAATACGAGTACGGGAAGCCTCTCGTCAAAGATGAAAAATCTTTAATAACGATGATGCGAAGATTACATGATTGGTACTTGAAAATCTGCAGAGAGTCTGAGGGAAGGAATACTTTGTATGCGAGAGTTAAACCGGAGCATGACCTCGTTGGAATTGAACTGTTGCCTATTTCATTTGAGGAGTTCTATCAGTTTTCCAATCAATTGGCCCTCGATAAAACAACGGTCACCTGCTACTGTCTGTAAGTACTACTACTTCTGTCATTAAGTCTCTCTATATAGCTCATCTCTTTCATTGCATGTATTTATAATTATCCTCACTATATTATGCAGATTGAAGATCGCCGAATTGAAGAAAAGACAAATCGGTGATATTGGGCTCGTTAACACATATCTCATAGATGCAACTGAGGTTGAACATCGTCCTGAAGATACCGAGGCCAACTTGCTACGATCATTCAAAAAAAATGAAAACAAAGATATAATACTCTTTCCTTACAACTTCAAGTGAGTGTTACTGTCTTGTGCATATTCGGTTTCCCTTATATATTAGTCCAGGTTATAGTAATGTAATTGATGAGTTATGCATGCGTACACAAGTATCACTATATTCTCCTAGAGATTAGGCTTGAGCGGGGAGTAGTAACTTTCTTAGACTCTAAACAAAAAGATCCCCAGGAGTATGCGGACATGACTGAAATCCTCAAGAAGTTAAATCGATCATTATCCACCATATCAGCAACTTTGTTCATTTCCTAATATCAAGTAATTGTTTTCTTTGTCCGGCAGGGTTTGGAGAAAATTCACCAGAAAAGTTTCGGGACTGCCGAAGGAGCTGGAATTTAGACACCCGAAAGTAAGTACTATAGTAGCATGTTCCGCGCATCTCCTAGCTAGTGATTCAAGCGCTAGTTTCATCAATACCATTTAGCATTCTTGATTATCAGTTTGATTGACCTTTATTTCTTGTAAAGTGGTTGTGGCAGGAATAAGGGAATGATTTCTGTGGATACTACGTCTGCGAGTCCATCCGCCACACGACTTGTGAGCGGGGCGGGTACTCTGACGAACAATATGAAGTACGTAAATAACAACATTCACAATTTTATTTTATTACCATCATCTGTGTTGAGTTTCATTCATTCATATATATATGTATTGACCCCCTTCCTCAAATTAGATGTTTCGAAAGCGGGATGAACTCCTAGCACCAGCTCGCATGCGAGCAATTCAAGACGAATTGGCGGCATTCTTTCTTGACCACGTGATCACTGAAGACGGAGAATACTATGTGAACCATGAGTCCGTATGATTATATTTGTAAGAGATAATTATTGTATATATGTAGCCAGTAGTGTCGGATAGATATACGAGAACTTGTTGTTCGACCAATCTCTTGGAGAAGGAGAGGTGGTCGATATCACTTCTCTCTGTATGCATATATGTTCATGACGATCTTCTGTTTCCTTCGTTTGCTTACTAGCTAGCTAGCGTGTCTAGTCCTCTCTATACGTATGTATAGTACGCAACGTCGACCAAGCACGGACATAAGAGAGGACACTTCTCTCTATTAATTATAGCTAGCTAACACAATATATGAAACACCTAAATTAACCCCCCAAAACACCCAACCCCCCCCCCCCTTCAAAAAAACAAAAACCCCAGCCACAGAAATGCTGACGCGTGGATGCCTATTGGTCCCGCTTGGTGCCACCAACCGGGACCAAAGGGTCTCCTGCCTGGGCTCTGCGCACTGCCCACGTGGAGGCCCATCAGTCCCGGTTCTGGATTGAACCGGGACTAAAGGGTCGGGGCATTAGTACCGACACTTTAGTTCCGGTTCAGGAACCGGGACTAAAGGCCCTTACGAACCGGGACTATAGGCCCTTTTTCTACCAGTGATAGGATCAAAGACAAGGCCCGCTGTTGGGCAAACGCCGGAGCCCACGGACTTAGGGTTGTTCTGCCCACTTCCTGGGATGAACACTAATCGGCCGATGGCATTGTAAAACTCACCTCCTAGGAGGCTTGTTCTCTCTTTCCTTTCAATGAAATGAAACACAAAGATCCTTTGCGTTTTCTCGGAAAAAAAAACAATGTGAGGATTAGTAGAGTAATGTGTATCTGGGTTCCAATAGGCTTAGAATTGTGTTTCAATTTTTTGTTACATTGTCATCTACATGTGAAATACACATCCAGCAGATCATGTACATTATTTGCCTAAATAAAGTTGACTTACACGACTATTTCTAACAGGTTCTATTTTTCATCATATTCCTGTTGCATTCTGAAGTTTCCGTTGCACAAAGGGTGTACCCAGTGTTGAATGCTCCCACACAAGGAGCCCGTAGTGTCCATTAAAGAAATATATTGTTCGACCTTTTTCTTATTTATGTGTCATATAAAATATCTAGCCCAAACAGCTGCATGGGTTGATAACTAGTAATGCATAATAACCATATACTTTTCCTTGTGAAATTTGCTTAACATGTCATCTGACAGTTGGGCCAAAAGGAATGTTAGGTGTCCAGGAGACCCACGTGTCAGAAGATGTCACAGAATATCATGTGGATTTTTTTTAAGATACATAGTTCCAGAGCTCCCTTACACATATAGCATACGTTAAAGACAGCAACAAAAGGGAAAGGTTGAAGATGTATACCTTAGAAATCCTAATTCCCTTGCTTGTTTCCAGCATTATAGAAAACGTACTGAATGGAGCACCTGAGAAACCCATTCCAAGAGCTTTTACATATGCTTCCTAAAAATTTATACATCAATTCTATGTAAGCAATTTATTTTAAAACATCGTATCAGTAATCAGTACTATGAATATTAAATTTACATAGGGCAACAATTTGCTGCAAACCCACTTTGGCGCTAACTCTTCTCATGCCGATTCCTTTTTCCACAAAAGCACTATTCATAAGGTGCCCATCTATGTGTCCTTCAATTTGATTAATTTAATATAACCATATGTAAGGAAGGATTTAGCTAGTTAGCATTAAAATGAGTTCACTCTAGACACATTCCAGACCTGCATTTCTATATCAAAGAACAATTAAGTCAGCTACAGTATGCTTTAGGTGGTCATATTAGACTACGTTATGGGCCAGAGGATACATTCTACCCTAGTACTGGAAAATACCATCGCTGCTCAATGTTCTACAGAATGTACACCAGCACAACGTAGTGAATGTGCATGAAAGGGCTATAAGTAGAGGACCAAAGAGAGCCTCACTAACTTTAAGAGTCCATAGTTTCAGGAATTCCTTCCGCTGAGCATCTGAATCAGAAATCTCAGCTAGACTATCAACTTCAGAAGGGGTGAAGTAACGGCGAGCAAGAGATAAAATATTCTTGGTTGTATTCCGCTTCTTCTCTTCAACATCAATGCCAATCTGAGACAGTACATAAATAGCAATATCAACTGAATAACATCCAAAGCAACAGAAACATGGTCATTTCTTTCTCACTTTGATAGTCACAGGGGCAAGGAACATACATGAGCATTAATGGCAATGCCACAGGCAATCAAAGAAGTTGTGTGTGAAATATTGAAATGCAAAGGTTGCTCCGCAGTGCTATCATCCAGTGGCCACAATACCTGATTAAACATGGAGAGCAACCAAAGGCAAATTAGTACAAGGTTTTAAATTGCAGAAAAAATAACTGCTGAAGCCGTTACCTCAGGTTTGCCAAATTTGTTCTTCTTAAACTCAAATGACCTCGGATCAATTTTACAATCTGTATCTAATCTAGTTCAAACAAATTAGAAATAAGCATATCAGTAATTCTGTTAATGACAGTGTCAAAAAACATCTTATATTTTGATACGGAGGGAGTAGTTGATAAGAACTAACAAGACGAGTATATAGTATAATTATTGACAAGATAACATGCTTATAAACTTAACATTGAGCAGCATGTCAAACTTCCATGTTTCAGGTCAAGTGGAAGATATGTTCATTCTCCATTTTTAGGACTATTTGCAAAAAAAAATTGCATCAGATAGTGATAATACACCTAGTAGGGGGAAAAATACATCTACTGATGCAAGAAGCCCAGTTTACATGACATCGATGATTTTGAATCATATACTTCCTGTATATGTAAGACAAGATGAATGCGCAAATGGAAGCCCACCTATCTACAGGCAAAGTTCAAAGGCAATATAACTCAGTGCATCTAAGAGTCATAAATTGCAGTAGCTCCGAAGCTCTCCAGAAATATTAAGTTGTTTTCTTAAAAAGATAAGAGTTTTCCTGATGATTACAAAGATTACAGGGTATATAAACTAAAATAGTTTTTATATATAGCACAACCCATGGAAAGGATTATATTTGTTGTCAATCCTAACCAACATATATGCTTGTGAATCTAAAATCTGCAACCAATTTCCGTATTAAATAACTAATAATAACAAGAATAACATACAAAAAGATCTCTTGAATGATGATTCCTTTGTAACTAAATATAAGACATTTTTGCAGTTCAAACAGTAAGTTAGTAACAGGCATGAAAATCCAATTAAGTGTGATCGACGGTGCAATAGGCAGTTGGTGGTTACATACATCTTGAGAGGGTGGTGCGCAACAATGCACGGGACAAAACAACATCTTTCCGCAACAATGTTGCTTTCATAGAGTCAGCATACTTTCTTTCAGAAGGAGACAGGAGTTCTTCATACATATTCAGCTGGGACTGATTATTCAGCTCATCGGGGCAAAGATACCAAACATGCACCTCTCTACAATACAACAGAAATAAACACATAAACCAATGTCTTCAAAATATTTCAATTCACCAAATAGCTATTATAAGAAAAAAGAAGCCAACCATTTGCAAATGTTAAAGAGTTATACTCATCAAGTACAGTCCTTACCTAACCCAGGGGAACAATTACTGAACCAAAAGCTAATCATTCTATCCATATGCCAATATCAGGGAGTATCTAGGAATAGAGATTATAAGGAGAGTTATAATAAAACCCGACAATCTCTCCTTCAGTGAATGCCCAACACCAGCCCCTATGAAAAATCTAACCGGGCAAACAATCTTCGCTCTGTCAGAACAAAAAGCAAACGGTCGTCTCATCCTAATAGTTGGTGATTTGTGATGTGCTCAATTCTCATGCACTATGTTATTTTCATGCACATAAGTGTACCTATTTCACAATTTTTAGTGAACAAACAAGATCGGTAATAGCAAGTAGAAGCCAGTAATCTTGGCAATCTCCGGCATTGTCTAATATAAAGTATGTTTCATATTAAGGAGAGACATGGAGCATAGTGTCACGCCGCCGTCGCCTATGGCCGCCACCACGAGGTCACAAGACATGGGTTGATCCCCTTGCTGCTCTCCTCACATCCTCGATTCCCCTCGCGTCGAACGATACCTCTAACAACTGGTTGAAAAGGCCATATAGCCATACACTGGCAGCATGACCTCTACTGCCTGCCGCCAGAGGCAGATCTACCATATGTCCAAGCAGGTTCCGAGGAATCACAACTTGCAAAGCACAAAAGGATGGAAGGGGGTACCTTGGGGACTGGAGAGGCGGCGGGAGCGGCAGGGAGGAGAAGAGGCGCCCGCCCGAGACCCCCGGCGTCCTCGGCGGGATAGGCAACCCACGGCATCGGATGAGGCGGTGGTGCACAAGGCTCCCCGAAACCCGCAGCGTCCTCGGCGGCGACGGCAGGATAGGCATCGCGCGGCAGCGGAGGAGATGGTGGTGGCGCATGCGCGTGCGGCTTCGCGCTGCCCGCCAGGCTTGGCTTATAGCGCGGGCTGTTGGTGGCAACGAGGGGCGGCCGGCCGGCCGGCCTGCTTACTCTCGAATCCAACGAGCCGAGCCTGCGGCGGAGCAACAAGAAATGGCGGTAATTTAATTAGAGGGTCTCACATCCCGCCAGCAACCTCTCCGACTGGATTAGATGGGCCTTACCTATCGCAGCGCCGGGGGCTCGCCGGCGGCGCAGATCCTCGGCAGGGCTGCGTCCGGGAGAGGTTGCGGGCGCCGGCGGCGGGCGGGTAAGGGAGGAGTCGGGGGAGGACCGGAGGAGTGAAATCCGCCGCCGCCGCCGGGCCTGCGTCAGTTGTATCGGGAGGTGATAGACCGGGAAGTGTGGACTCGGGGGTAGGCGTCGCCCGCGCACCGCACCAGAAAGCCCAGGTTGGCCCAGTTAACCAAAGAAGGCCGATTTTATGAGATCAATTTGAGGCACATATTTACTTTCACGAATGTCTCTAAAAAAGAAAACTTTCACAAGAGGCACGGTAGTGACTCTCGAAAAGGGAAAAATATGTGTTTTTTTTCGTAGGAGACACAAATTTAATTCTTATTGAGGCACGAATTTGTTTTTGCGAGAGGCACAATCATGCCTCTTTAAAGAAAAAAAATATGTTTTCTCCTTCCACGAGAGGCACAGATTATTTCTCCTGAAGGCATGGATTTATTTTCGCAAAAGGTACGGTCGTTTTTAAAAAAAATCCTCTGCGAGAGGCACAAATTTAATTCTTATGAAGACATGGATTTGCTTCTCTCGGAAAGGAAAAAATTTCCTTTTTCGCGAAAGGCACGCACTTAATTCTAGTGTAGGCACAAATATGCTTCCACATCGTCCCTTTTGAAAAGGAAAAAAGTGTGCTCTCACTTTGTTTTTTCGGCCATTTTTTCTGGAAAAAAATCATCGAGACCTATCAACATGGTATCTAATTTTGAAGATCTCGACACAAGGAATCCAACAGTTAAAACAGTTTGACATTTAGACACATAGTTTGAGAGATAAAACGTTTTGAATAAATGGAAAGGGTGGGCTCGGGGTAGGCGTCGCCCGCGCACTGGACCAGAAAGCCCAGGTCAGCCCAGTTAACCAAAGAAGGCCCATTTTATTGACAGAGCAGGGTGGTGCATCATATTCAACGTGTAACGCGTAGGTCAACATTTGTCTGCCAGGACTATCTTTTTTTATTTTTTTTATTTTCTGAGATAATCCAGGACTATATCTTAGGAGCAACTAACGAAGTCGTAGTCCTTCGGGAGCCCCCGCAAGGGTCACTTGGGGTGGACTCTTTGGCGCACTCTTGGTCGTCACCATGTGTCGCGCTCTGGACGCTCCCTCCGATTTTTGTTTTCTTTATTTTTTCACACGTGTTTTTGGCTTTTTATATATATATTTTTTGGATTTTTGGTTTTTCACCGGTCTTTCTTACCTTTTGAATAAAAAAAATTAAAAAAATGAGAAAACATGTTTTTTACTTCCACGAGAGGCACGAAATTAGCCTCTGAGAAACAGAAAAAAATGGATTTTATTTTTTTCCTTCTACAAGAGGCACGGATTTGATTTCACGAGAGACACAAATTTGCTTCTGCGAGAGGCACGACCTCTCAGAACACAGAGAAATGGGTTTTATTTTTCTCTTTCCATGAGAGGCACACATTTAATTCCACAAGAGGCCCGGATTTACTTCTGCGAGGCATGGCCATGCCTCTCGGAAACAATAAAAAAGTATTTTTTTCCTTGCGCAAGAGGCACGGACGTGCCTCTCGGAAATGAGAAAAAAATATGTTTTCTTTTTTTCTTTCCCCAAGAGACACGGATTTGCTTATGCTTTCACGCCTCTAAAAATGTGTTTTCTTTTCTTCCACGAGAGGCATGGGAAAAAAGTGTTCCCGGTTCGGTTTTATCGTCCAATTTTTTCATGAAAAATAGTTCATCAAAACCTATCAACATGAGACCTAGTTTTGAAGATCTCGACGCGAGGAAACACTTCGTGATTTGGACATACAGTTTAAAAGATAAAAATATTTTGAATAAACAGATCTACAAAAAAGAAAAACTTTCTGGTTGCGACAAGTAGCACCCTCGGGACGTGGGAGTAACCTTTGCAAAGAGTGCTCCTCAATTAGTAATCTCGCTATATCTCGCCCGTACTGAGAATACCTTCTGTCTCATCTCTGGAGTTTTGTGAACAGGCCGGCCCAGTACTGTAGCTGTCAGAGGGGTTTTAGGAATTGCCTATGGACCGGTTCGGTACGATTTTAGAAACTTCCATGCGGTTTTGTTTTGCGTTTTCTTATCAGCTTTTATTTTATCTTACTTTGGTTTTTTTTATTTTGTACTTTTTTCTATGTGTTCTTCTTATTGGTTTTCTTCGGTCCCACTTAACCATTAACATTTGTCAAATACAAGTTGAACTTTAAAAAAAACTAAGCGAACATTTGTTTTATATTGTATACATAAGTTTTTCAAATGTCACAACCCAATTTTTCAAATGGGTGAACATTTTTTTAAACGTACCATAATGTACGTTTCTTTTAATGGTATGAAACAATATTTTTCGAATTACAACAATGTTTTCTTTACATTGTATAAAAAATCATACATTTTTTAAGTGTCACAATATTTATGAATGCTACCAAAAGTTTAACACTGTGTTAACATTTTTCCAACTTCGTTTGTTCTCAAATTTTAAGTATATTAAATTTTTATATGTATTTAGAATATTTCAAAAATGTAAACAATGAGAAAAAGGAAAGAAAAACACAACACGATGTGATGTGTACCGGGAATCTAGGCCCAACCCATTTGTGGTGGCGTTGTAGGCGAGAGTCCATACACGTTGCAGTAAGCAAGATATAGGCGAAATCACTAATTAAAAGGTACTCATTGCAAAGTTCATTCCCACCTTTCTAGATTGTGACAAGTGGCGCGCTGCATGTACGCCACCTGTAGTAATCTGCGAGTTTTTCTTTTTTTCCGTAGATCCGTTTATTCAAAACGTTTTATCTCTTAAACCGTGTATCCAAATCTAGAACCGTTTTCATCGTTGGATTCCTCGCGCCGAGATCTTTAAAACTAGATCCTATGTTGATAGGTTTTGACAAACTTTTTTTCACGAAAACAACCGAACAAAAAAACCAAACCGGGAGCACGGGTTTTTCCCCTTTCCGAAAGATGCACGCCCGTGCTTCTCAGGAAATCACAACCGTGTCTCTCGCGGAAGCAAAACCGTGGCTCTCGCGGAAGGAGAAAAACGTGCTTTTTCTTTGGTTTACAAGGACGCATGGCCGTGCCTCTCGCGAAAGCACAACCATGCCTCTCGCGGAATCAAAGCCGTGTCTCTCGCGAAAGATGCCTCTCGCGAAAGTACAACCGTGCCTCTCGTGGAAGCAAAATCGGGCCTCTCACGGAAGAAGAAAAAACAAAAAACGCATTTTTTTCGTTTTCGAGAGGCACACGGCCGTGACTCTCGCGAAAGCACAATGATGCCTCTCGCGGAAACAAAATCGTGCCTCTCGCGAAAGAAAAAACATAAAACGCGTCTTTTTTTTCGTTTCCGAGAGGCACGGCTGTGACTCTCGCGAAAGCAAAACTGTGTTTCTCGCCAAAGCAAAACCGTGACTCTCGCGGAAGAACAAAAATGAAAACACGGTTTTTCGCACAATTGTTTTCTTTTCAAAAATTGTTTTTTATTCAAAAGCTAAGGAAGACAGGTGGAAAACTGAAATGTCAAAAAAACCCGTTTAAAAAACCGAAATGCGTGCAGAAAAATAAAAATAAACAAAATCCGGAGGGAGCACCCAGAGCGAACACATGGCGGGTGGCTGAGAGAGCGCCAAGTGGCGCTGCTGATTGCGAGGCTTTCGAAGGAGCACTTGTCAACTAGTTGCTCCCAGGTATAGGAGCTCCCATATATCATCGCGCGTTAAGGCGGAGCGACCGTCTCACTTCTGGATTTTAGGAGCTTCCGTGCGGGTTTTTTCTTTGTTTGTTTCTATGTATTTTTTATTGGTTTCTTGATATATTTTGTCGTATGACATATCCCCGTCCTCACGCAGTTGTTGCCTTCTCTCCAAGAAAAAAAATACTAAGGGTTCCTTTGCCTCCCACTAGGGCTCATCTCAAGTAGTCCTAGGTGTTGGAAGTATGCCCTAGAGGCAATAATATCATATTATTATATTTCCATATTCATAGTTAAGAATTTTATTTCATGCTATAATTGCTATGATCCTGGAATATACGATGCAATGAAAAACTCATATGCATGCGTGAAATGATAAACAGAATAAAATAGTATTTTTATTTGTCTTCTTTATTTTTGCATGGTTTTACTATTCTTTCTTTCTGCGTACCAACGTCCTAGTTTTAGAAGAAAACCATGCAGGGAATGGAACGGAACGTAACGCTCACCCATCATCGAGAAGCGCGTGCCAGTTGGGCAACGCGAGTAGTATTACATACTGAGTAATTACATACGCGAATAACTTGTGATTGGATAATTATAAGAATAGTGGTATTCTCAGCACATCAGAGTTCAAGTCCTGGTTAAAGGTGTTCATAGAATAAGGTATATATATGTGCGTTAATAGAAGTGAGTGTATGCATGTATGTATAAACGTCTGTGTTCATACCGTGTTAAAAAAATTACTATATACGTGCGTACTTGTCGATGGAATCTGCTTTACGTACGCGCGCGTTCATCATGGACGGCCTAATTATTCCTGTGTGGAAAGAAGTGTGCGGCAGCCGGCGCTGGCCTGGCCTGACCTGGATATATACGACGCGTGTACGCTCTAGTACGCGTCTGCGCCCAACTGGGCGATCGAGGTGAGTTCGATCGGTTAGGTACGCCGCCATTATACTACATGAGAACTTCCTCTCCGGGGAGAAAAAGGCACACCAGCAAGATCGGAGAAAAGAATATTAACGGCCAGGCGCACCGCGTGCAGTGCGGATGATAGAGGACGCGTGGGTCCCACCAGCGCACGACATGCATGCATGCAGCGAGCACAATGCCTACCTTCACTTCACGTTGCGTTACATTTAGAGTTAGACACAACGGCTAGCAAAGTACAGGCAGTTCACACTTAAACTGGCTAACAATCAGCTGGATGCAGTCTGTCATGCATGCAGATGTGTTTGCAGGAGTCTCAAGTCATTTTGTGGACGCTCATATGTATGTCAGTATGTGGATGGGTTGGGTCACTACACCTAATTAACGAGTCCATGGCGGGCTCGGAGAATGATTCGCGTACGCATGCATCTGCTGATAAACTCCTTTCCAGCACGCGGTGCGGCACTGTACGTACCGGTGGGTGGTCTACGTGCAGCGTAGAACCTGCGGTGCGCGTGTATTTGACGTGCCAGCTTGGGCTCAACTGGGGCTTCACAAAGTGCGCTCCAGACTTCCGGCCACCCCATCCTCTCAGGCTCTCACAGTCTCGCTAAAATTTGTATAATTGTATGTGTACGCAGACGCATGCAATGCATAGCACTGGTAGAAAAAGAGGCTTCCGTCCAGCCCCATTAGTCGCGAAACTGTAGGAACCGCGACTAATGAAGTCTTTAGTCGCGGTTCGGCAGACGAACCGCGACCAAAGGCCTGGGCCCAGGGCGCTCGGTGGCCAGCTGGTGCACGTGAGGGGCTTTAGTCGCGGTTGGCCAGGCCAACCGCGACTAAAGGTGCGCAAAGGCCTTTAGTCGCGGTTGGCCAGGCCAACCGCGACTAAAGCTCCTCCCCTATATATACCAGTTCAGCACGCTCACTTAGCCATTTGGTGCCACTTCTCTTCACAAGCTTCACAAGGGGGTGTAGGTTTGCTTTTGGTTCCTCTTATGCACACAAGGTGTTTGATGAAATGGCCTAAGAGGGTGAAACAAACATGATATGAAGTGTTGGAGCCACACTTGAGGTTCCTCATTTATTTTTTCCTCCTCGATCGCGGTTAGCAACTTGAACCTTTCATGCATGTGTGTCATTGATAAAATATGCATGTGTGCAGTTCATTGTTTAATTTATATTGTTTGTAGCTAGTTAGTTTAACAAATGCATGATGGTTAATTATATATTTTATATTATAATAATGCAGATGAATCGGCAATGGATGTACGGTAACCGACTCTCCGGCGAGTTCACTACGGGTTTGAAAGATTTCCTCGTAGTGGCTAATGCGAACAAGCAGGGGGGTTTTGTTATCTGTCCATGTGTTATCTGTAAGAATCAGAAGGGTTACTCTTCCTCAAGAGATGTTCACATGCATCTGCTTCGGCACGGTTTCATGCCAAGCTATAATTGTTGGACCAAGCATAGAGAAAGAGGGGTTATAATGGAAGAAGATGAAGAAGGGGATGATTTCATCGATGAAAGCTATCTTGCTCATTTCGGTGATACTTTCATGGAGGATGCTGAAGGTGAAGGGGAAGGTGAAGAAGAGGCACGTGATGATCCCGTTGATGATCTTGGTCGGACCATTCGTCCTTGCCAAAGATGTCGCTCAGGTTTTTTATTTGAAGGACATGAGTAGCAAACCGAGGAAACGGAAAGATAAGAAAACGATCAGTACATCATGCGATGATCCAAAGCGCCACATTGTTCTTTCAGGGAAAAGAAACATCGTGGGAGTGGAGGATAAGACAGACATGTCAGAAGATTATAATATGTTTGGTGAAATTCCGCCCTTCAAAGTGAACATTGACCCAAGCATTAAGTTAAATGATGAGGATGCTCCATGGATACGACACAATCGTAAGCAAGCAGAGACACAAGGGAAGAATTGATGTGTAATAATTTATTGTACCAAACTTTGTATTTGGTCGATGAACTGAATGATGTATCAAACCTTTTGTCAAACCTTCAAGGGGTTTTAAAATGAATTAGTTTTATTTTTCTGATTTTAAAAGGAAAAAGGAAGAAGAAGAAAGAAGGAAAAAGGAAGAAAAAAACAGAAGAAAAAAAACAGAAGAAAAAAAACAGAAGAAAAAAGGAAAAACAAAAGAAAGAAACAAACAGAAGAAAAACATAAGAAAAAAACAGAAGAAAAAAACAGAAGAAAAATGGAAAAAGGAAAAAAGGAAGAAAAAAAGAAAATATGCCACCTACTGGGCCACCACGGCCTGAATACGACTAGAAACCCATTAAAGGGCCAGGATTCAGGCCCGCAGAAGGCCGAGTAGGCCCACAGGCACATAGTGACAGAATAGGCCCGTAAGCCTGCATTTGAGAGGAGCTCGAAGTGGTGAGCGCAGCCGCGCTTATAAACCACTGTCGAAGCCTCTCGGCTAGCGAGGTGGGACTAAACATCCCACCGAACCGCGCCAGTTCTAGCACAGACCTTTAGTCCCGGTTGGAGAGGCGGACCGCGACTAAAGGGTACCTTTAGTCGCAGTCCGCCTCTCCAACCGCGACTAAAGGGTCTTTCTGTGCGGGAACGGAAGCGGCGCCAAAACCCTTTAGTCCCGGTTGGGGAGGCGGACCGCGACTAAAGGGTACCTTTA
>NC_057794.1:44893852-44897300 GCF_018294505.1 Triticum aestivum | reverse complement strand
CGCGCCGGTAGAAGAAGAAGAAGGAAGAAGAAAAAGGAAGAAGAAGAAGAAAGAAAAAGGAAAAAGGAAGAAGAAGAAAGAAGGAAGAAGAAAACAAAAGAAAAACAGAAGAAAAACAAGAAAAAGGAAGAAAAAAGGAAAAAGGAAGAAAAAAAGAAAAAGGAAGAAAACAATAGAAGAAAAAAAGAAAGAAGAAAAAAAAGGAAGAAGAAAAAAAGAAAGAAGAAAGAAAGAAGAAAGAATATGTTTTGGAATTCATTAATATTTTTTTGTTTTGATGAATTTTTTTGTGTCTAATAAAATCAATTTTTTGAAATACACGAATAATTTTTAAATTCACGAATATGTCATGAATCAGTGAAAAAATTAAAGTTTATAGTGGAAGCCTTCTGTCCGGATGCCCCCGAGATCATACAAGCTGCGGCAGCACAGGGATTGACTGTAACGAGTGCCAGAGAACAAGCGGCCAACTTAGGTATTACTCTTCGTGAACTGTTAGGCCTTGATGAGGCGCCAGTGAAGGAGGTAGTAATTACATATGTCAAGAATGGGCCTCTCGTCGAGCCTGCGCAGGAAAAGGATCTACCTCCACAAATGAAAGGTCTGCTGAAATGGTACAAGGGTTACATAAAAAATAAAAACGCCAAAGAATATATTTATGCGGAAGTTAGACATGAGCATCACTTCAAACATTACTATGTACAAATTGAACTGAGTGAATTGTTCCAGCTTTTCAATCTGCGCGAGCTCGATAAATCTATCATCAGTTGCTACGTTCTGTAAGTGATTTATTAATTTCTACCCCATCTCGTTCATATTGCCTGCACTATATATATGTCCTAACTATATTGTTGTGTCCGCTATTATACATGCAGAATGAAGATTAAGGAATGCAGAGTAAGGAACATCCATGATGTTGGGTTCATTGACCCACACATCGTTAATGGACATGTATTGGAGCGTTACCCCGCCGACGTGGAGGCAGACCTGTGGCAGTTTCTTACAAAGCAGGAACTCAAAAGTGATATTCTATTTCCTTACCATTTTGAGTGAGTGTTTCTGTCTTGAGCACATTCTCTTTTGTTTACTCCATGCATGGTATGTGGCCGGCTAATCGATGAGTTATGCATGACGTACTGTGCATGTATCATGTCCGCAGGTTCCACTGGATTCTGCTAGTAATTAAAGTTAACACCTCAGAATGTCTCGTCCACGACTCTGTGAATATGGATCCAAAGCTTTGGGGCGGCATGAGAAGAATGCTGCAGAAGTAATTATTTTCATTCATTTGCGCTCTATATCGATCGGCCTATTTCGTTCATTTCCTAATATCAAGTAACTAATTAATAACTCTCTTGTTCATTTAATTTTCTTTGCCTCGTAGGGTTTGGAGACGGTTCGTAGATACAAAGGTCGGTGAATTCAAAAAAGAGCTAGAATTCAAAATGTTAAAGGCTAAGAATGCTGGGGATATTCAGCCACCGGAGACCAATCTATGTGGATACTATGTCTGTGAGATGATCCGGAGATACACCTCTGAGCGGGTTCCAAGTGATACCAATGCTCAGAGGAATAACCTCCGGTGGATGCTTAGTCCAGAAGCTCGCTTCCGACCACTTCAAGAGGAACTAGCTGGATGGTTCAGCAGGGAAGTCCTCCATCCTAAAGGAGAACACTATTACGAGGACGTAGAACTTTATATGCATTAAATCATGTATGGAAACTTGTTCAAAATTGTATATGGTCATCCGATGATATTGAATATATATTGTATATTCCTCTTGAATTCTTTTTGGTTCTAATTTCAAATTTATTTGAAATTGTACATTCATATGCATGTATGTAGTACCGTAGAATATATGAAACTCCTTCAAAATTAAAATAAAGCACAAAAGAAATAAAACAATACAAATTAAACAGAAAACAGGTTTAAGGGGGGGGCTAAAACCCTAAACCTGCGGCGGCCTTTAGTCGCGGTTGGCCAGAAGAACCGCGACTAAAGGTCCTCCGCCCCGACGGCCACCTGGCGCCCACGTGGACGGGCCTTTAGTCGCGGTTCTTAAGCAACCGCGACTAAAGGGGGGGGGGCCTTTAGTCGCGCCCGTTCGGTCGCGGTTGCGCAACCGCGACTAATGGCAGTTGCGAACCGCGACCAAAGGCCCTTTTTCCACCAGTGTAGGTAATTGGCTTCGCGCGTGAAAATTAAGATAAACGTACAGATGGACGCCCATATACCGCTCGTTGTACATACGAAAACGCTCGTACATAAGCATATATACTCATCTCTATAAACACACACACGCCCTATCCTATGAGCATCTTTGAGAGGTTGCGAAGAAAATAATGAACACCTCCAAAAGATTGAGCCGACAAGCACACCTAATTTTTACTCTGTTGTTATACATGTTTGTCGTATTGAGTGCGGCCTCAAATTACAGTGCTCTTTAAGATAAAGAGGGGGTAACTTCGTTCTCCACCACTCTTCACCATCCGATCAAGATCCAGAGGCCTAGCTGGCTTCTTGCTTGTCTAGCCGCCTTCTTCCGCTATACTGATAGAAAAAAAAGGTTCAAAACTACATCAAAAAAATATTTTTTAAGAAAGAGTAAATTAGTGGCATTATACTAACCTTAAAAAATAAAAAGAATAAAAACAACTAATGACAAATTTTAATATGTAGAAATTGTGCTAGCATATACAATACATACATACACATAGATACTCGCTATTTTCTTGTCCACTCATGTCGAGCTCCGAGTGATGTTTGACTTTTACAATCTCTACTTTGACTACAATATTTTCCTTACTATGTGCCTAAAGATGGTAAAAAGGTTTTGCAGATTCAAACACAATTATAGTATGCGATCTCAGGTATTTTCCCCATGGCCAATTCATTCACTTTTACACATACTAGTGGTCAAAGTTTGAAATATTGACTGCATATGACCGAGGAAGTATTGCACATCGGTGCATACATATGTCGGCAAGATGCCAAGATACGGTTGCAATCAGCTACTCGATGTCGCTGAGACGATTTGACCGCGAACTAATGTAAAGGTGGTAAAAGGATTGGTTCGGTTGATTCGGGTAACTAGCAACAATGATGAGCTTGAAAAGTCTGGTTATTATTGAGCACTAGCTGCTAGTGCTAGCTACCAAAACTAAATAAAGTCCACACGGCATCAGGGCGTATAATCATACCAACTTTAGAAGAGATATACATATTGGAATTCCGAGCAAGATCAATCAATCAATTAATACACAAGGGGCGGGAATTCCACTACACCTACCGTACGTACCATAGAGAAAATGCTGTTTGGTTTCCATGCCACATTATTGTTGCTACACGGCATCAGGACGTAGTACATGTTTTTTCTGCGTGGCTATATGCTTACCTGCACGTATGCACAGCGTATATCGATGGTGTATATGTTGCACGTTGCACGTT
>NC_057794.1:44568841-44576745 GCF_018294505.1 Triticum aestivum | reverse complement strand
GGGGCGGTGGCGTGTGGCGGCGGCGGCGCGTGGGGCGAGCGGGGCGGGGCTGGCTAGGGTTTGGCCTAGGGGGGCTGGGCCGGCTTATATTGCCTAGTCGGGCCAGAGTCTTAGTCGGACACGGCCCGTTAGGTCGGTTCGTTTTTTTTAATACTCCGCTCGGAAGAAAAATAAAAAGAAATACTAAACGGACTCCAAAAATTCCAAAATAAATTTTCACGGACTTCTAAAATCAAGCCGCACAGGGTGAACATTTATTTGGGACCTAAATGCAATTTTGAAAAACGCACATTTTTCCTAAATTCAAATAAAACACCGAAAAACTCCGAAATAAAATCTTATTTGATTTTATTATTAAATCCTCAATATTTATTTATTTTGGGAAAGTCATTTTATTCCCTCTCTCATATTTTTGTAATAGAAATAATTGATGATAAAATATATAAAATCAAATGATCCTATTCTCAAAATTTGAGAGAACTCAAATATGAAAATAGCGAAATCCCCAACTCTCTCCATGGGTCCTTGAGTTGCGTAGAATTTCTAGGATCAACCAAAATGAAAAATAAAATATGCTATGCAATGATGATCTAATGTATAACATTCCGAATTGAAAATTTGGGATGTTACAAACCTACCCCCCTTAAGATGAATCTCGCCCTCGAGATTCAGGTTGGCTAGAAAATAGGTGAGGGTGGTCTTTGAGAAAATCTTCCTCTCACTCCCAGGTGGCTTCATCCTCTGAGTGGTGGCTCCACTGAACTTTGCAAAACTTGATAACTTTGCTGCGGATAACTCGGCTAGCAAACTCTAGAATCTTAACTGGTTTCTCCTCGTAGGTCAAATCGTTATCCAACTGAATAGTTTCCAATGGCACTGTGTATCTCAACGGTATGTCAGCCATCTCAGCATGACACTTCTTTAACTGAGAAACATGGAACACATCATGAACTCCTGACAATCCTTCAGGCAATTCCAACTTGTAGGCCACTTCTCCCATACGCTCCAAAACTCGATATGGTCCTACAAATCGTGGCGCTAACTTCCCTTTAACTCCAAAACGCTTTGTTCCCCGAAGTGGAGATACTCGAAGATAAGCTCTATCTCCGACTTCGTAAACTGTCTCCTTGTGTTTAGAATCTGCATAACTCTTCTGCCTGGACTGTGCTACCTTGAGCCTATCGCGAATCAACTTCACCTTCTGTTCAGACTCTTTAATCAAGTCAGGTCCAAACAACTGGCGGTCTCCAACTTCGTCCCACGACAATGGTGTCCTGCACCTCCTTCCGTACAAAGCTTCGAAAGGGGCCATCTTCAAACTGGTTTGGTAACTGTTGTTGTAAGAGAACTCTGCATATGGCAAATTATCGTCCCAACTAGATCCGTAATCTAGCGCACAAGCTCTCAGCATATCCTCCAAAATATGATTGACTCTCTCGGTTTATCCATCTGTCTGTGGATGAAAAGTTGTACTGAACTCTAGCCTGGTTCCCAAAGGTTTGTGCAACTGCTTCCAGAACTTTGAGGTAAACTGGGTTCCTCTATCTGATATGATACTCCTTGGAACTCCATGCAGATATACGATCCTGGTCATGTATATCTTTGCCAACTTAGCACTGGTGTAAGTGGTCTTTACTGGGATGAAATGAGCTACTTTCGTCAATCGATCGACTACAACCCAAATCGAGTCATAGCCTGAACGAGTCCTGGGCAATCCCGTAATAAAATCCATGCCTAGCTTATCCCACTTCCATTCGGGTATCGACAATGGTTGCAACAATCCTGCTGGCTTCTGATGCTCTGCCTTTACTCTCTGACATACATCACAAACTGCTACATACTCCGCAATATCCTTCTTCATTCTGGTCCACCAGAAAATATCCTTCAAATCCAAATACATCTTGGTATTTCCTGGGTGAATTGAATATGCTGAATCGTGTGCCTCTTGCAAAATCAACTTCCTGATCTCCGGGTCATTGGGCGCGTAAACACGGTCTTCAAACCATAGGGTGTCGTGCTCATCCTCACAAAATCCTTTAGCTTTTCCTTTGCTCAGTTTCTCCTTTATAGCGGCAATCTCTTTGACAGCTTTCTGATCTTCTCTGATTCTATCCATCAAAGTTGACTGAATCTCCAATGCTGCTACATAGCCTCTCGAAACTATTTCCAAACATAGTTCACGAAGATTTTCTGCTAACTCCTTGGGTATTTCTCCCGTCATTAACGTATTGACATGGCTCTTACGGCTTAATGTGCCAGCTACTACATTAGCCTTTCTGGGGTGATAATGCAATTTCATATCATAATCCTTGATGAGTTCCAACCATCTCCTTTGCCTAAGATTCAACTCCTTCTATGTAAAAATATACTTCAAACTCTTATGATCTGTGTACACCTCACAATGGTTTCCAATGAGGAAATGCCTCCAGGTCTTCAGTGCATGTACTACGGCTGCTAACTCCAAATCATGTGTGGCATAATTTAACTCATGAGGCTTCAGTTGTCTTGAGGCATATGAAACAACTCTCCCTTCCTGCATAAGCACTGCTCCAAGTCCTCGACGTGAAGCGTCGCAATACACCTCATAATCTTTGGTCTGGTCTGGCAAAATCAACACTGGTGAGGTAACCAAGCGTTTCTTCAACTCCTGGAAACTAGCCTCACATTCCTCTGTCCATATGAACTTGGTATCCTTCTTTAACAACTCAGTCATAGGCTTCGCAATCTTTGAGAAATTCTCAATAAATCTCCGGTAGTATCCTGCGAGTCCAAGAAAACTCTGGATCTCTCCAACTGTTGTTGGGGCTTCCCACTTGGTCACGGTATCAACTTTAGTGGGATCAACTGCTATACCTTCTCCGGATATAACATGTCCGAAGAATCCTACTTCCTTCAACCAAAACTCACATTTGCTGAACTTGGCATATAATTGATGTTCTCTGAGCTTTCCAAGTACCAAACGCAAATGCTCCTTATGCTCCTCTTCATTCTTCAAATAAACCAGGATATCATCAATGAACACTACGACGAACTTATCCAAAAACTCCATAAACACTTTGTTCATCATGTTCATAAAATAGGCAGGTGCGTTAGTCAGACCAAATGACATAATGGTATACGCATACAGCCCATACCTGGTAGTAAAAGCTGTCTTCGGAATATCCTGTTCTCGAATCTTCAACTGGTGGTATCCTGATCGCAGATCGATCTTGGAAAATACCTTAGCTCCTTGCAATCGATCAAACAGATCGTTGATCATTGGTAGTGGGTACTTGTTCTTGATCGTTACTTCATTCAATCCTCGATAATCAACAACAATCCTTAACGATCCATCCTTCTTCTCCACTAGAAGTACTGGCGATCCCCAAGGTGAAGAACTTGGGCGAATATATCCCTTATCCAGTAACTCCTTAATCTGCTTCTTAATTTCCACCAAATCCTTTGCTGGCATCCTATATGGTCTCTTTGATATTGGCCCTGTGCCTGGCAATAGCTCAATCAAAAACTCAATATCTCTATCCGGTGGCATGCCTGGCAACTCTTCCGGAAATACATCGGGGAAATCCTTCATCACTGGTACTTCCTCCTGTACAACTCCTGTTAGGCAATTTACTTGGGTCCTCTTTGGCACATGTCGGGATACATACTTGATCCTTCTCCCTTCTGGGGTGGTAAGAAAAATTGACTTGCTAGCACATTCAATATTCCCTTCATACTTTGATAACCAATCCATGCCTAATATCACATCCAATCCTTGAGATTCCAATACTATTAGGTCTGAGGGAAAAACATAGTTACCAATCCTTAATGGTAACCGATCACACCATAGACTAGCCACATACTCTGCTCCTGGCGAGGTTACTAACATGGGTGACCTAAGGGCTTTGGTTGGTAGGTTATACTTATCCACAAATCCCCTTGAGATGTATGAATGCGATGCACCAGTATCAAAAAGAACGAGTGCAGTAAATGACTTAACCAAAAACTTACCTATTACTGCATCGGGCTGAGCTTCAACCTCCTCCATGCTAACGTGGTTCACCTGTCCCCTGTTGAAAGGGTTCGGCTTCTTCCCAGAACTTCCATTGCCATTTTGGCCTTCAGGATTCTGACACTTAAAACAAGTGACTTGGCTCAGGTCCTTCTTGGCTGGGGTTGATGGGTTGGTGCGGTTCTGGCCGTTGCTTCCTCCATTGCCATTACCATTCTTGGTGCCATTGTGATTATGCGAGATACCTCCCCCATGGGTATGCTGAAAATGTCCTCCCGGTCTAGGGGTAAAACGTGGCTTCTGCTGAGCTCCTGAATTGTAATTTCTTTGTCCATACTTCCTCTTGCGGTTCTCAATCTGTTGTTGCTTCCCTTCAATCATAAGAGCACGATCTACCAACTCCTGGTAGTTGTTGAAGGTTGCTACCATCAACTTCATGCTCAACTCATCATTTAGTCCTTCCAGAAACTTCTCCTGCTTAGCTGCATCTGTAGCGACGTCATCTGGGGCATAACGTGCTAACTTACTAAATTCCTCCATATACTGGCCAACTATCCGTCCTCCTTGGCGTAAGTTGCGAAAGTCATGCTTCTTCATGGCCATAGCTCCTGCTAAAACATGTGCAGTATGAAAAGCCTGCTGAAACTGGTCCCATGTGACAGTGTCGACAGGGAAAGTGGCTGTAAAATTCTCCCACCATGATGCTGCGGGTCCTTCTAGCTGATGTGCGGCAAACTTCACCTTCTCCGCATCTGTGCATCCTGCTGTGGTCAACTCCCTAGCTGTCTTGCGGAACCAATCATCTGCTACTATCGGCTCGGTGCTACTGGAAAACACCGGCGGATTCAGCCTAAGAAAACGGGCTAAGTGGTCAACAGGTGGTGGTGGTGGTGGTGGGTTGTTGTTTTTGTTGTTCCCCTGATTCTGATTCTGGACTAGCAACTGCATTAATGTGTTCTGCTGCTGGATCAACTGAGTGAGCTCTGGTGGAAAAGCAAATCCGGGGTCACGTCTCGGAGGCATCTGAGGGTTTAGAAAAGATGAGATATAAGAATAGAGGGGGTCTAAAGAGAAAACACTACCCATATGCACATGAGGCAAAAGCAAACAATTCACTTCATTCAATCAAACAAGGGCATACAATCGATCTACCTATCGCAAAAGTGCTCGGACTACTATATTTACATGGTGGACTACTACTACTGATGAGGTGGTCTACTGGAAATATTCTTCGGTTGCAGACTCCATGATATCTGCCCCAGCTTCATCAACATAGTCATCATCGCTACTATCTGGTTCCGAGTCGGTGCCGTCGATGATAATGTAGTCTTCTGGGCTAATCTCCTGGGGTTCTTCGTCTTCATCTACTGGCGTAGGGCCTCCCATAAATATTCCAGTCTTCTTGATCAGGTCGTCATTCTTCTCCACCAATAATTCAATTTCCTCTTCATAATCTTCACATGTAGCCTTGAGTTCTTCCTCTAGTTCCTTGATTCTAGTCTTAGCCTTCTTCAGATCTATCATGTCGGCGCACATCTGGTTCTCCTGTCGTCGAATGTGCTGATTTAACTCCTGGATAAAAGCTGCAATTGATCTATCCTTCCGGGTGCTGATCATCTCCCAGTGCTCATCTCGGCGCCCATAAATCTGGTAGATAGTATCCTTGAGATCCTTGCGGTAGACTTCTCCAATGCGTCCCATGGCGATGTGAGCTGCCATGCTCTTTCCTAGACTCCAAGTTGGTGCATCAAAAGAAAACTCTATGGGCTCAGTGACTGGCATGAACGTCCTTCCTGGAACTTGAACTTGAATCATCCAGCGCTCTTCTTCAGGTAATATGGCGTTGTAGGTTCCCGTGAAGCTTGGTACTCCTATGTTCAGGTATCTAGTGACTTCCTTCAAGTGTCGTCCAAAGGGTGTATATTCATCTAGTTGTGTGAACTTGTTCCTTGCATCTGCCATCCTAAAGAGTAGAAAAGATGAGAAGTCAGAGGAGAAGAGAGTGAATAGTGATCTAGGTCTTTTGCTTAGTGGTCGTATCCTACAGTCAGCGTGTGCTCTGATACCATCTCTGTAGCGACCATACCTCAAACAGTCTGACCTCTGTGCTCCGGTGTCATCCCCGGATCAGTAATGCTGACACCATACAGTACTCGGAGGATTTATAGCAGAGTAGCAATCACACACTTATTACATAGAGTGTCTCAAAAGAGAACTTATTACAATAAATATGGCTTAAGGCCATCTAATAACGATAACAGCGGAAGGCTTGGAAGATAAGTGAGTCCATCAACTCCAACGGCATCACTGAGTATAGAACCACGACCTAAAACTCCTTAATCATCGTCTGAAAAGTCTGCAACATTAACGTTGCAGCCCGAAACGGGTCAGCACATGGAATATGCTGGCAAGGTAACACATAGAGAGTAATGGAATGAAACAGCTATACTATATGCATATTTGGCTGGTGGAAAGCTCTATGGTTACAGTTTTGCGTAAAGACAATTTTTCCCTACTGCAAAGGAATAAATTTATTTAACTATCATGGTGGTTGTTAAACATTGAGAATGGTTGACAGCATTCTCAATCCCAATTAAGCATCATCATTAAACCCAACAAAATTAATTTAAAGTAACATGATGAGATTCACATGATAATCCAAGTACTAGATACTCAAGATGTCCATAACCGGGGACACGGCTAATCATGATTAGTTTATACACTCTGCAGATGTCCACAAGACTCGGTCGCCTCCGTTTGGTTTCTCGCACTACATGGTGTTTGAGAAGACGGATGACCGAGACATAGTCTTTCAGAAGCGCTAGCACCTTACGATCGGGTAGACCGTACCACCTACATCCCCTACATCTACTAGTCTACCATTGTAAGAGTTCGCACAACTTAGTCAACTATGCTAGAGCCCATAATAGCTTGTGGCTGCACATAGAAGTTTCTAGTATGGATAGTCTCATGGTCCCTTTGAGCCTGGGTGGTGGTCCAAAAGAAAACAGGCAAGTCCTGGAATACCCAGGTGCCTCAATCCACCCAGATGTGTGTTTAAGTTGCCACCTTAGATAAAACATTAATTAACAAAACTCACATCTGTCATGGATATCACTCACCCAATCCACGTCTACTAGCATAGCATGGCATAATAAGCAAACGTAGAAGTAACTCCCAAAGGTTTGATAAGAAACAGGTAATAGGTACTACCTCAACTACTTCCCATCCCACAATTTAATTAGATCCTAGTCATGCAATGTGTGAGGATTGATCTAATGCAATAAAACTGGGTAGTAGAAAAGGTATGATCAAAGTGTTACTTGCCTTGCTGATGATCCGCGAAACCTAACGATTCGAAGTAACAGGCGGCACACTCCGGGTACTCTATCGCAGACAAACAAATAAGCATACAATAAGTACTCATCTAATGCACGAGTAAAACTCAAATAAGAGATCTAACCAGAAGGTTCAACTTAAAAACTCCCGTTGGCAAAAAGAATCAAATCGAACGAAGCAACGAAAGTCAAATGGCGAAGGAAAACAATTTCGTACTAGTAATCTGGATCTAAGGCAAATTTTACAGTATAAAAATCTTGTTTAAGTTGGTTAAACGGATAGAGGGTTTCGAGATGAATCTCTAGGCGCTTGAATCGCCTGATTCCGATAAACGAGCGAAAAGTTATACTAAAATGAAAATCGGATCAGGAATCGCGATCAGAAAAATCGCAGATTTAATCCGAGAAAAAGAAAAAACGACGAACGCTCGCTAGAACGAATGAACGGACGAACGCTCATTGTTTAAATAAACCGGAAAAACCAATCTATTTAAAAAAACCGAAACTAAAAAACCGACGAAAACCGATCTTTTTTTTTAAAACGTTGGCACGAAAGTCAAGGCGGCGGCGAACCT
>NC_057794.1:44555967-44568521 GCF_018294505.1 Triticum aestivum | reverse complement strand
GGCGCGGCGGCGCGGCGAGGCGGCGGCGCGGCGGCGCGTGGGGCGAGCGGGGCGGGGCTGGCTAGGGTTTGGCCCGGGGGGGCTGGGCCGGCTTATATTGCCTAGTCGGGCCAGAGTCCTAGTCGGACACGCCCGTTAGGTCAGTTCGTTTTTTTTAATATTCCGCTCGGAAGAAAAATAAAAACAAATACTAAACTGACCCCAAAAATTCCGAAATAAATTTTCACGGGCTTCTAAAATCAAGCCGCACAAGGTGAACATTTATTTGGGACCTAAATGCAATTTTGAAAAACGCACATTTTTCCTAAATTCAAATAAAACACCAAAAAACTCCGAAATAAAATCTTATTTGATTTTATTATTAAATCCTCAATATTTCTTTATTTTGGGAAAGTCATTTTGTTCCCTCTCTCATATTTTTGTAATAGAAATAATTGATGATAAAATATATAAAATCAAATGATCCTATTCTCAAAATTTGAGAGAACTCAAATATGAAAATAGCAAAATCCCCAACTCTCTCCGTGGGTCCTTGAGTTGCGTAGAATTTCTAGGACCAACCAAAATGAAAAATAAAATATGCTATGCAATGATGATCTAATGTATAACATTCCAAATTGAAAATTTGGGATGTTACATTTGCTTAGAACGAAGGTAGCTTAAATAAGATGATCCCTCGTAATAATTTCAAGAAAGTGTTCCCCCTAACTGTGCACCGTGGCGAAGGTTCGTTGTTTCAAAGCACCACGTGATGATCGGGTGTGATAGATTCTAATGTTCGAATACAACGGGTGTAAGCCAGATTTACACACGCAATACACTTAGGTTGACTTGACGAGCCTAGCATGTACAGACATGACCTCGGAACACAGAAGGCCGAAAGGTCGAGCATGAGTCGTATAGAAGATACGATCAACATGAAGATGTTCACCGATGTTGACTAGTCCGTCTCGCGTGATGATCGGACACGGCCTAGTTGACTCGGATCATGTTTCACTTAGATGACTGGAGGGATGTCTATCTGAGTGGGAGTTCATTAAATAATTTGATTAGATGAACTTAATTATCATGAACATAGTCTAAATTGTCTTTGCAAATATGTTGTGATAAATAGCTCATGCTTTAGCTCCCTGTTTGAATACGTTCCTAGAGAAAAGACTAAGTTGAAAGATATTGTAAGCATTGACGCGGACTAGGTCCGTTGCCTGAGGAGTGTCCTCACTGCTACACAGAAGGCTTATGTCTTTGATGCACCGCTCGGTGTGCCAACCCCTCCAGCGTCGTCTATGGATGTTGTGAACACCTGACAGACACATCCTGATGACTACTTGATAGTTTAGTGCACCATAATTTACGGCTTAGAATCGGGATTCCAATGACGTTTTGAACGCCATAAGACATATGAGATGTTCCAAGAGCTGAAATTGGGATTTCAGGCTCATGCCCATGTTGAGAGGTATGAGACCTCTGACAAGTTCTTTTGCCAACAAGATGGAGGAGAATAGCTCAGGTAGTGAGCATGTGCTCAGAATGTCTGGGTGCTACAATCACTTGAATCAAGTGGGAGTTAAACTTCCAGATAAGATAGTGATTGATAGAGTTCTCTAGTCACTATCACTAAGATACTAGTTCTTCGTGCTGAACTATGACATGCAAGGGATGGAGATGATCCCGGAGCTGTTCGCGGTGCTTAAGACCGCAAAAGGTAGAAATCAAGAAGGATCATCAAGTGTTGATGGTTTAACAAGACCACTGGTTTCAAGAAGGGCAAGGGCTAGAAGGGAGACTTCATGAATGGCAAACCAGTTGCCGCTCCAATGAAGGAACCCAAGGTTGAACCCAAACCCGAGACTAAGTGCTTCTATTGTAAGGGGAACGGTCACTGGTAGCGGAATTACCCCAAATGCATGGTAGATAAGAAGGCTGGCAACTTCAACAAAGTATATACGTGTTATTAATGTGTACCTCACTAGTACTCCTGGTAGCACCTGGGTGTTGGATACCGGTTCAGTTGCTATTATTGGTGACTTGAAGCAAAAGCTACGGACTAAACAGGGACTGGCTAAGGGCGAGGTGATGATGTGTGTTGGAAGTGTTTCCAAAGTTGATAAGATCACCATCGCACGCTCCATCTACCTTCGGGATTAGTATTGAACCTAGATAAATGTTATCAGGTGTCTACGTTGAGCATGAATATGATTAGATCATGTTCATTGCAATACTTCATTTAAGTTAGAGAATAATGGTTATTCTGTTTACATGAATAATACCTTTCATGGTCATGCACCCTATATGAATGGTTCAGTGAATCTCGGTCGTGGTAATACACATGTTCACGCCAAAAGATGTAGATAGTACCACTTTCTTGTGGCACTGCCGCTTAGGTCATATTGGCGTAAGATGCATGAAGAAACTCCGTGTCGATGGATGTTTGGAGTCACTTGATTTTGAATCGCTTGACACATGTGAGCCATGCCTCATGGGCAGGATGACTAAGACCCCGTTTTCAGGTACAATGAAACGGGCAAGTGACTTGTTGGAAATCATACATGCTTATGCGTGTGATCCAATGAGAATTGAAGCGTGCGATGGATATCGCTATTTTCTCATCTTCACTAATGATTTGAATAGATATAGGTATATTTACTTAATGAAGCACAAGTCAGAAATATTTGAAAAGTTCAAGCGATTTCAGAGTGAAGTTAAGAACCATCATAACAAGAAGATCAAATTCCTACGATCTGATCGATGAGAATTCTGAGTTATGAGTTTGGCAATCACTTAAGACATTGTGGAATTGTTTCATAGTTGAAGCCACCTGGAACACCACAGAGTAATGGTGTGTCCGGACGTCGTAATCGAACCTTATGAGATATGGTGCGATCTATGATGTCTCTTACCGATCTACGGTTTTTATTTTGAGGATATGCGTTAGAGACAGCTGCATTCACTTTAGATAGGACACCATCTAAGTCCGTTGAGACGACGTCGTATGAATATGGTTTGGCAAGAAACCAAAGTTGTCGTTTCTTAATGTTTGGGGCTGCGATGCTTAAGGCTTCAGCCGGAGAAGCTCGAACCCAAAAGCGGACAAACACATCTTCATAGGATACCCAAAGGTAACAGTTGGGTATACCTTCTATCTCAGATCTGAGGGCAAATTGTTTGTCACTAAGAACGGGTCCTTTCTCGAGAAGGAGTTTCTCTCGAAAGAATTGAGTGGGAGGAAGATAGAACTTGATGAGGTTGTTGAACCTCTACTTCAACCAGAAAGTGGTGCAACACAGAAAGATGTTTCTGTGGCGCCTATGTTGGTTGAAGAGGAAGTTAATGATAGTGATCATGAAGCTTCGGATCAAGTTGCTATCAAACCTCGTAGGTCGACAAGGATATGTGCTACTCCTAAGTGGTACAGTGATCCTGTCTTAGATATCATGTTGTTAGACAACAATGAACCTACGAGCTATGGAGCAGCGATGGTGGGCCCGTATTCCGACAAATGGTTAGAAGCCATGAAATCCGAGATAGGGTCCATGTATCAGAACAAAGTACGGACTTTGGTGGACTTGCCCGATGATCGGCAAGCCAGTGAGATAAATGGATCTTTAAGAAGAAGACGGACGTGGGCGGTAATGTTACCATCTATGAAGCTCGACTTGTGGGAAAGAGTCTTTTCACAAGTTCAAGGAGTTGACTACGATGAGAATTTCTCACCCGTAGCGATGCTTAAGTCCGTCGGAATCATGTTGGCATTAGCTGTATTTTTCGATTATGAAATCTGATAGATGGATGTCAAAACAAGTTTTCTTACCAGTTTTCGTAAGAAAAAGTTGTATGTGATACAATCAAAGGTTTTGTCGATCCTAAGGATGCTAAAAGGTATGCTGGCTCCAGCAATCCTTCTATGGACTAGAGCAAGCATATCGGAGTCGGAAAATATGCTTTGATGGAGTGATCAAAGCTTTTAGGTTTATACAATGTTTGCTAGAAACTTGTATTTACAAGAAAGTGAGTGGGAGCACTACAACATTTCTGATAAGTATATGTGGATGACACATTGATGATTCGAAATAATGTAGAATTTCTGGAAAGCATAAACGGTTGTTTGAAGAGTGTTTTTCAAAGGAAGACCTGGATAAAGCTATGTACATATTGGGCATCAAGATCTATAGAGATAGATCAAGACGCCTGATTATACTTTCAAAGAACACACACCTTGACATGTTTTCGAAGGAGTTCAAAATAGATCAGTCAAAGAAGGGGTTCTTACCTGAGTTGTAAGGTGTGAAGTTGAGTAAGACTCAAAGATTGACCACGGCAGAAGAAAGAGGAAGGACGAAGGTCGTCCCCTATGCTTTTGTCATAGGCTCTATATGGTATGCCATGTACCGCACCAGATGTGTGCCTTGCCACGTGTCTGGCAAGAGGGTACAAAGGTGATCTAGGAGTGGATCACCAGATAGCGGTCAAAATTATCCTTAGAGGAATAAGGAAATGTTTCTCGGTTATGGAGGTGATAAAGAGTTCGACGTAAAGAGTTACATCGATGCAAACTTAACACCTATCCGGATAGCTCTAAGTAGAGATACCAGATACGTATAATGGAGCAACAATTTGGAATAGCTCCAAGTGGAACGTGGTAGCAGCATCTATGATATGACATAAAGTTTTGCGAAATACATAGGGATCTGAATATTGCAGACCCGTTGACTACAACCTCTCTCACAAGCATAACATGATCAAACCCAGAACTCATTGAGTGTTAATCACATAGTGATGTGAACTAGATTACTGAGACTAGTAAACTCTTTGGATGTTGGTCACATGGCGATGTGACCTGTGAGTGTTAATCACATGGCGATGTGAACTAGATTATTGACTCTAGTGCAAGTGGGAGACTGTTGGAAATATGCCCTAGAGGCAATAATAAATTGGTTATTATTATATTTCCTTGTTCATGATAATCGTTTATTATCCATGCTAGAATTTTATTGATAGGAAACTCAGATACATGTGTAGATACATAGACAACACCATGTCCCCAGTAAGCCTCTAGTTGACTAGCTCGTTGATCAACAGATGGTTACGGTTTCCCGACCATGGACATTGGATGTCGTTGATAACAGGATCACATCATTAGGAGAATGATGTGATGGACAAGACCCAATCCTAAGCCTAGCACAAGATCGTGTAGTTCGTGTGCTAAAGCTTTTCTAATGTCAAGTATCATTTCCTTAGACCATGAGATTGTGCAACTCCCGGATACCGTAGGAGTGCTTTGGGTGTGCCAAACGTCACAATGTAACTGGGTGGCTATAAAGGTGCACTATGGGTATCTTTGAAAGTGTCTGTTGGGTTGGCACGAATCGAGACTGGGATTTGTCACTCTGTGTAACGGAGAGGTATCTCTGGGCCCACTCGGTAGGACATCATCATAATGTGCACAATGTGATCAAGGAGTTGATCATGGGATGATGTGTTACGGAACGAGTAAAGGGACTTGCCGATAACAGGATTGAACAAGGTATCAGGATACTGACGATCGAATCTCGGGCAAGTACCGTACCGATAGACAAAGGGAATTGTATACGGGATTGATTGAATCATTGACATCGTGGTTCATCCGATGAGATCATCGTGGAGCATGTGGGAGCCACCATGGGTATCCAGATCCCGATGTTGGTTATTGACCAGAGAGTTGTCTCGGCCATGTCTGCATGACTCCCGAGCCCGTAGGGTCTACACACTTAAGGTTCGATGACGCTAGGGTTATAGGGAAAGTATGTACGCGGTTACCGAATGTTGTTCGGAGTACCGGATGATATCCCGGACGTCATGAGGAGTTCCGGAATGGTCCCGAGGTAAAGATTTATATATGGGAAGTCCCGTTTTGGTCACCAGAAAGGTTTCGGGTGCTATCGGTAATGTACCGGGACCACCGGGAGGGTCCCGGGGGTCCACCAGGTGGGGCCACCAGCCCTAGAAGGCTGCGTGGGCCAAGTGTGGGAGGGGACCAGCCCCAGGTGGGCTGGTGCGCCCCCCCACCAAGGCCCAAGGCGCAAGGGAGAGTGGGAGGGGGCAAACCCTAGGTCCAGATGGGCCTTAAGGCCCACCCTAGGTGCGCCCCCCTCTCTCCCCCCTTGGCCGCCCCCTAGATGGGTTTTGGGGCTGCCGCCACCCCTAGGGAGGGAACCCTAGATGGGGGTGCAGCCCCTCCCCTTCCCCTATATATACTTGAGGTATTGGGGGATGCAAGACACACGAGATCATCTCCCTCTTGGCGCAGCCCTACCTCTCTCCCTCCTCGTCTCTCTAGTGCTTGGCGAAGCCCTGCTGGAGTTCCGCGCTCCTCCACCACCACCACGCCGTCGTGCTGCTGCTGGATGGAGTCTTCCCCAACCTCTACTTCTCCCCTTGCTGGATCAAGGTGTGGGAGACGTCACCGGGCTGCACGTGTGTTGAACGCGGAGGCGCCGTTGTTCGGCGCTTAGATCGGAATCAACCGCGATCTGAGTCGCTACGAGTACGACACCTTCCTTTGTGTTCTTGCAACGCTTCCGGTTAGCGATCTACAAGGGTATGTAGATGCACTCTCCTTCCCCTCGTTGCTAGATTACTCCATAGATTGATCTTGGTGATGCGTAGAAAATTTTAAATTTCTACTACAATCCCCAACAAACCATGGCTTAGAGACGCACTTGTCCGAAATGTGGGGTAAGTTACGAAAGTACCCCCACCAATTTGAGGTGGTTCTTTCGGTTCAGGGGTACCACAGGCATTTCACGTGTCGGGATTTCACAGGAGGTGGGAGTTTTCGCGCGCGTTGTAATTTCGGAATAGCAAGGCGCGGGTTGAGATGGAAGGAGTTGTCGGAGCACAACGAGACAAAGATATATCTTAAATATTTCGGGCTAACAAGGCACGGGTTGAAGAGGCGGGAGTTTCGCAGCACAATAGACAGAGACGCTAGCTTGAATTTTCAGCATAACAAGGCGCGGCTTGAAATTTCGGAAGAACAAGCTTAACGTGTACCCAAAAAAAGACAATTTGCACCTCCACACCACAACACACACACACACACACACAAACACCATTTAGACTAGAGTAAGGTACACGTGCATTGCATGCATGAGATTTGGCAACCAAATTATGAATAAATACCACATTATAGCATGCAAGCTTTGAGTCATATATGCATGATGTAGATGTTCATTTAATTCTTATAGTTCGTTTCATTCAAAATCATCTAGTTTTTATAAGAAAGCTAATCTATTTTAAGATTCATGGAATTGTGCGTCGTAAGAGATAAAGTAAAAACAAATAATGGCAAATCATGTAGAAAAACATTTGGGCAATTCTGATACGGAAGATTCTAGAACAAATAAGAAGTGCTTGTGTTTTGATGTTTGTGCATTATGCTTAAGTTCAACCATGGAGTCTTCTAGATTATACATGTGGCGAAATCTGGTGAAATCTAGATGATATCCAACGGCCAGTAGTGCTCAAATTTGCCATCTTTGGACCATCGGATTCGCCTCATCCAACAACCATCTTTCAAAGTTAAAGTTACCCGCACACAATATAAAAAAAATAAAAAAATAATATATATAGGGGTATAGATATAGATATGTGATGCGAAAGCCGCCCATCATCTCCAATTAGAATAGTGTGTTCATGCATGGATGCGACGTGGCCAAATGATGTCTACCATCGGTATCTCAAATTCAAATCAGTTTGACCTTGTTCAATGTGTATACATTACAACATGCTCGTTTCCAAACCACACCGCACAGATCTCCGTTATACATGCATGCATGGGTTTCAAACATCAGGATCTCTTATTCAAATATTTGAATTCAACTTTATATTGATAATTACCTCACCTATTCTTTTACACCCACACAGTAGTCATCTCTTTATAATTGTACCACTAACTTTCTCTCGTGCATTCATGCACACACACTACCAGTCGGCATTATCCACCGCACGCATGCAATCTTTTTCTTCAGGTCGGTCTCCCATGAAGGCACACACCCACACACATCCCCCTCTCCATCATATCGGGCACTCTTTATCTCTCACGCGTGCATGCGCAACGATTGATGTTCCTCTATGTATGTGTGTATATAGCTAGGTCTTTCATAGTTTTCCACACAAACCGATCAATCGATATATCTAGTGAGGTCTCACCCTCTTTCCCACGTCCACATCGATCAATCTATACCTCTCTATATAGGATTAACATATATAGCTAATACACCCACATTAATTATATATCCAACGTCCCCCTCTCATCATCCATGCCTTCTGCTTCATCTCTCAGACGCGTGCACAATGGCGAAGACAGGGGGCAGTAAGGGCCCTGCCCCCCTCCCCCCTAACATCACTATATATCGAGGCTAATATGAATGTGATCATTAGACAATTGCTGCTAAAAATGGTTTAAGTTCATGAATTGACCCTCCTCGTAAAGGATTAGCAATGCTTGGCCCCCTAGCTCATTTATTTTTCATGGCTCCGCCACTGCGCGCAACAGTGCATGTGTTCGCCCCCTCTCTCTAAATATCGATCTCGCACTTGTGCATTCCTTCATAGTCTCCCTCCACTCGGCCCCTCGCACCATCTTCTAGCCCCCCACTGGATTTTTCCACATGTACAATCTAGCAGACTCCATGGTTGAACTTAAGCATAATGCACAAACCTCAAAACAACAGTGGTTCTCTTTTGTTCTAGAATCTTCCGTATCATAACTGCCCAAAAAAAATTCTAGTTGAATTGCCATTATTTGTTTTTTACTTTATGCTTTACAGCGCACAATTCCATGAATCATAAAATAGATTAAGGGCTTCTTTGATTCAAAGGATTCTCAAAGGAATTTTGGAGGATTCTAATCATTAGGAATTTTTCCTATCTTGGTTGTTTGATTCCTAGGATTGTAAACCATAGGAATTTTTCCATATGATTCATTTGCACTAGATTTCATAGGAAACATCCCATCCACTCAAACCTCTTTGAAAGAATTCTGCATTTTTTCTATGCACAATCAAACACTCGTACAATCATGTAGGATTCAAGACGACATTCCACTATAATCCCATGTTTTTCCTATTCCCGCGTTCTTAGCTTTTTTATAAAAACAAATTGATTTTGAATGAGATGAACTATAAGAATTAAACGAAGGGCTACATCAGGCATATATGACTCAGAGCTTACATGCTATAGTGTGGTATTTATTCATAATTTGGTTGCAAAATCTGATGCGTGCAATGCACGTGTACCTTACTAGTACTTCGAGTATGTGCAAAACACGTAAATTAGAATACCAATGGCACGCTACACAGTGTCTCTCTTACAGTTCATGAAACCATGTGGCACATGTGGAGGCATTGTCGCGACCTCCTTGCGTGGATTGATCACAGTGACGTGCTGCTGGTTTCAGAAGAATGTACTCGTCCTCCCTGAGCCATACTAGCGGTACATGCACGAAGCGAAGATGTGCACGCATGCCACGCACGCACTCATTCCCTTGCATGCACAAGCGGGTACACGGGAGGACACAATTTTGTACCAAGATCCACCCATTGTGATAATTTGACACGTGTAAAGTCGTTCACTTCATTGATGGTCAATTAATACAGCGCATGCAAATTGAGTGGACGTGAGGGCGGAAGAAAGACATTATTACTCCACTGCACGCATGCGAGTAGTTAAATCATGGGTTGCTAGTAGTACTTCCATTGGCCTCCTTCGTATTTTGTGCCAATTTTTGACAGTAACATAATATTTACGCATTTGAGCAGTGTAGTACTTGAAATTTATGTTCCGCTAAACTCATCGGGAGCCGTTTCGGGCCTCGAAACCAAAACCATCAATTAATCTTTACCTTGTTCCCATCACATTCGAAAGCCTGCTCACACCTACTAGTACGTACCAAACCTGAACGTGTTCCCACTATGCAGGTATTAGTACTAGTGCTAGTACTTAGGTTATAAAAAGGGGAACTACCTAACCGAAAGTTACTCTACCTTTCCTCCTCATAAGTGCTTCTTCTTCGTCCGTCGTTGCCATGGCCGGTGAGCAGAGCCCTAGGTCGAGAACTACTCGTAACAAGGGAGCGGCAACCAAGGCTGCATAAAAAAAGAGAGGGCTCACCGCCACGCAGAGACCTCGAAAGATCTCTCACGGGCAGGCGATGGCTCCCAGGAGCGCCCTAGCCGCGGAGGCGAACATGCCGAGCCGACGGAGCTGGAGTCGTTATCCCTCGACGGCATGCCCGATCAGCTCAATAAGCACCTCAATAAGCAGAAGGAGTTCATCCAAGGCTTGATGGAGTTGCTGAAGGAGAGCCTCGACGACATGCCCGCTAAGCTCAATCAGCAGGGGGAGTTGACCGCCGGCTTGGTGATGCTGCTGAAGAAGAGCATTGCCTCGGAGAAGAAGGCGACCGGTGAAATCCTGCGACTTCAGGAGGATAAGGCGAAGCTCTGCCACGAGATCGACATGTTGAAGGAGAAGAATGCCGGCTGGAAGAAGCTGCATGAGAATAGTAGTTCCTCGATGAAGATGCTACAGGCCCTCATCATGGAACAGAAGGAGGAGTTGGTGAAGCTCCGCATCGAGCACCCGGCTGCTGTCAAGGTATGTAATGCGGCCGTGGAACAGATGATGAAGGCTCGCGTCGAGAAATCCCGCGTCATGGACAGAATGAAGAAGATGGCGGAGGAGACGCGCAAGGAGATGGAGGTCGTGGCGGAGATGAAGAAGCAGTTATGACTCCGCGGCGAATTAGATCATTTGGGGTGATAATCTTCCTTCTTCTTTTGCTCCTGTGTTTCATCTTTTGCTTCGGGTGTTTCGCCGCACATGTCACGTTCTCTGCGAGGCATGAATAGAACAATGGTTTTTTTGAGGGAATGAATAGAACAATGCTAACAATGAGATGACTAGCAAATTAGATCATTTTTATCGCCATATGGCACTGGGCTGCCGTGTTTCGTGCTCCTCCTTCGCAGTACTACTCCGGTGGAAAACTTGAGTATACCGCACGGTTCTTTGCTCCTCCTCGATCAGGTTGTCGGTGCATTTATACGAGCAGTCAAATCACAAGGCCCCGCCTTCCAATAGTAATGAGCCGTCAAATCACAAAGGCCCTCGCCTCTCGTGAAACCGACCTAGCTAGACTGCCCCGCCCTCTGGCCTTTTAAAAAATGTATACTTTTGTACAGCAGTAGTATCGATGGATTGCGCCATGGAGCAAAACTTGAAATTAAAAAAAGGTGGTACATATAGAGAGCGATCATCGCCAAATTATGCATATAGTACTATTAAAAAGGCTAGTCACAATAATGTTCTCCGGCACAACCCACCCCTCAAATAAAACTAAGAGGGTGCTTGGATACGTTTTAGTCCCATGACTAAAAGTAGTGGGACTAAAACATGCTAGCCTCACCCATGCTTGGATCCAAATACTAAAAAGGTTAAAATCAAGTTAATGAGCATTTAGTATCCTCCAAACCCTCCAATCCAGAACTCGCCTGTGTTAAAGGATAGGAGTTAAATGAGTAGAGAGAGGACTAGTCCACATTTTAGTAGGGGTAGCCCTGACTAAAAAATTTAGTCTCAAGACTAGTTTTAGCCCCTCTTTAGTCAGGGGTGCTTGGAACTTTAGCCTCTTAAAGATACTATTTTTAGTCAGACTAAAATAAGTCCCTTGTATCCAAGCAACCTCTAAGCATCCTGGAATTCTTTGACAAAACTAACCACCCCGAAATTCTTTGACAACTAAACTGCTAGCTATATCATGTTGGCCATATGTGACGCCCCGAGGCCGATGTGCCAGGTGTCCTCCAGTTATTCGCTGTTGTTGCCTTGTCTTTGCTTGCGTGTCATGTATTTCATATCATGTCATCATGTGCATTTCATTTGCATACATGTTCGTCTCATGCATCCGAGCATTTTCCCCGTTGTCCGTTTTGCATTCCGGCGCCCTATGTCACCCGGTGTCCCTTTCTACCTCTTTTCGTGTGCGGGTATTAAACATTTTCAGATTGGACCGAGACTTGCCATGCGACCTTGGTTTACTACCGGTAGATCGCCTATCAAGTTTCGTGCCATTTGGACTTCATTTGATACTCCAACGGTTAACCGAGAGACCGAGAAGGCCTCGTGTGTGTTGCAGCGCAACACCCCTCCAAAGTGGCCCAAAACCCACCTAAACCTCTCCCATCATCTCGGTCGTTCGATCACGATCGCGTGGCCAAAAACCGCACCTCATTTGGACTCTCCTAGCTCCCTCTACCTATAAATAGGCCCTCCCCGTCCATTTTCGCGGACGAAACCCTAGATCCCACCTCCTCGCGCCGACAGACACGTCCACCGCCGCACCGGACATGTCCGCGCCGCCGTACCCGACCAATCAGCGTCGGCCACCTGTCCACCGCCGCCTTTATCTCTCCTCCCCGCCTCCCGCGGCCCGCCGGGCCCAGGGCAGGCCCGCCCGAGCCCGATCTGCTCCGCCGCCGCTCGGTCGCGCACCCGAGGCACGCACCGCCCCG
>NC_057794.1:44219685-44226955 GCF_018294505.1 Triticum aestivum | reverse complement strand
CGCCCTCCGTCCACCCCACGCCGTGCCACCGTGTCCAGGAGCTTCGCCGCTGTCCACTTCATCGAGCTAGCCGACCCCCGTGTGCTCGAGCGGCCCGAGACCACCGCACCGACCTCGCCCGAGCTCGCTGTCGCCGGAGATCCCCTTCAACGCCGTCGCCGCCTCAGCTCGTCCCCGACCCCGCCGGTGGCCTCTACGGGAGCGCTGTGAGCCTAGCTACTCCTCCGACCCTCCCTCTATCATTCCCGAGCCGTGTAGCCACCGCACGAGGATCACACGCCCGCACTGCCGCGGATCTCGTCGCCGACGTGCTTCCGGCCACCCTCCGGCCACAAGCTGGTGTCCATCTTACTCGCCGAGTCCCGCAGCACCTAGCTAGCCACTCCCCGAGCCTCACCGACCCCTCTAGCGCCAAGTTCATCTTCGGCCGAACCCCGGTGGCCACCAAGGTCGTCGCCGGCGCCAACTCCAGCCACCCCGACCCCAACGGACTCCACCAAGAGCTGCGGCTTGTCCTCAGCTCCACTCCGGTGGTCTCCGCGACCCATTTGGTGGCCGAAACGGCCAAAACCACTCCGGCCGCCGCGTCGGGCTTGCCGGCGGCTAAACGCCGGCGCCACTGGCATTGACTTTGACCACGGGTGGACCCTGGTTGACTCCCCTGAGTCAATGACAGGTGGGGCCCAGCCCTGTTAATTAAACAGGTTTAGTTTTAATTAAACTTTAATTAAAATAATCACCCTGACATGCGGGACCCACTGTCAGGTTTGACCCTGACGTGTTCCGTTGACCTGCTGACGTCACACTGACGTCAGGCTGACGCAATAATGATTTTCTGGAATTATTCTAATATAGGAAATTCCAGAATATAATTTAAACTTCAAAAATTCATAACTTTTATTCTGTAACTCCAAATCAGACAAATTATATATGAAAAATGATCAGAAAAATCCAATCTATTCATCTGTACTATTTTCATGCATGATTAAACAAGTTAACCTGATGGTTAATGCAGAACAAGGAAAAGCACTTTAAAAGGCCATGTTTGAGTTTGAAATTTGAATCTTTGATTCAAATTGGTTCAAACCCTTCTGGTTTTAGTTGCATTAGCCCAACACACTCATATTGCCATGTTTCATGCATGCATCATATTGTTGCACATTGTTTGGTGATGGTTGTGTATCGGTGTCCCTTGCGACAGGTTCTATCCCCGAGGAGCACCGTGATTACCCTAACGAAGAACCGTATCAGTGCATCGAACCATCAGGCAAGCAACCAACCATTTGATCATATCGATACAATCCCATGTTCTCGCTCCTGCTCTCTTTTACTGCATTAAGACAACGCGTTTCAAACTGCTGTGTGCTACGGTAGTTGAACCCATTTCCTCTGCATGACCTGTCATTGCCACAGTAACTAGATGAGACCCACTAGCATGTGTAGGAGTTGATTGAGCCATATGTATGTGTTGTTCCTACCTTGCTATGCCTGCTATGCTTAGAGTCGTGTCAGGTCTGGTTCATCTGGGTGATGGGCTAGAGTGAAATGATTATGTCGGAAATGAGAGTGGTGTGGTGAACACGATTTGGTAAAGGTATCGATGAGAGGCCATGTAGGAGTACATGGTGGGTTGTTTCATTGAAGCCGACCTTAAGCACTGAGATCTGTATGTGTGATTTAAGATACAGCTACTACCATGCATTGGGCCCTGAAATATGACCCCGCTCGACTTCTTATTCACCCTAGCTCTCTGTCCAGGAGTTGCAAGTAGTTTCTGGTGTTTGTAGCCTACTGGAGGCCGTGGACAGCGCTGACCGTAGGGGTGGGCTGTGATGCGGTAGGTACGTGGCCGGGTGTACCGAATACCCGTTAGGTATCTCGGGAACCCTGTTCACATCGTTCGGGGCCGTATGGGAAACCTCGGCTGGACTCCCTGCGGATGGAACCTGGATAGGCGATAAACCTGGACTAGAGGCTTAAGTGTTTAGGTAGGTCGTGGTCTACACCCACGTCGGCTTTCGCTTGAAGTCTGCCGAGCACATGTCGTGTGCAGACGCTAAGTGGTGGAAACATGTATGAAGAAGTACACCCCTGCAGGGTTATCATGATCTATTCGAATAGCCGCGTCCGCGGTAAAGGACTACTTGGTTGCCTATACAGTTCATAGACAAGTAAATGGAAACTGCTAAAAGCCTCAAGATAAGCGTGAGTGCCGAGGATGGGTCTTCCGTAGGAAGACGGAGGTGGATCCTCGGTAGTGTATTGAATTGGTGAGTAGTGGACTCGTGTGTGCAAAACCATTTCAAGTTGGAGTCTCGTAGGTTAGCCTAGCCAAGAGTCAAAGCTGGCTTGCTGCAACAACTCCACCAACCCTTCTTGATGATATGCATGTATGTAGGATCTGATGTAAGTCTTGCTGAGTACCTTTGTACTCATGTTGCTATAATTTACATTTTTACAGAAGACGCTGCAACCCCTTCTGATGGGTTCTACGTAGACGTTGACATCAACGAGTAGGCTAAAGGCCCAGGTGGTGATCCTGAGCTTGTGAAGGACCACGTAGTATAGCTAGGCTTTCCAAGCCTCTTTTATTTTACTAGTTGTCTGTACTCAGACAAGTTACTTCCGCTGCTGGTTTGTATGACTGTATGACTTGAATGCTGGGTCGTGAGACCCGTACCTTTGTGTATGTTATGTATGGCTCTCTGAGCCTTAAATAAAGTACTTGTGTCGTAGAGTCATGTTGTGATGCCTTGTTGTATTTGCACATATCGAGCATATTGTGTGTATGATTGAAATGCTTGGTATGTGTGGGATCTGACTATCTAGTTGTTTATCTTTAGTAGCCTCTCTTACCGGGAAATGTCTCCTAGTGTTACCGCTGAGCCATGGTAGCTTGCTACTGCTCTGGAACACTTAGGCTGGCCGGCATGTGTCCTTCCTCGTTCCGGTGTCTGTCCCTTCGGGGAAATGTCACGCATTGAGTACCGGAGTCCTGTTAGCCCGCTACAGCCCGGTTTACTGGAGTCCTGCTAGCCCAGTGCTACAGCCCGGACCCACTTGCTGATGACCGACACGTTCGAAGCTGGGTCATGGATGCCTGTCCCTGTAAGTCTGTGCCACTTTGGGTTTACGACTAGTCATGTCAGCCCGGGCTCCTTATCATATGGATGCTAGCGACACTATCATATACGTGAGCCAAAAGGCGCAAACGGTCCCGGGCAAAGGTAAGGCGACACCCGTGGGGATACCGTGTGTGAGGCTGCAAAGTGATATGAGGTGTTACCGGCTAGATCGATGTGACATCGAGTCGGGGTCCTGACAGGATCCTTTCTAGAGAAAGAGTTTCTCTCGAAAGAAGTAAGTGGGAGGAAAATACAACTTGATGAAGTATTACCTCTTGAACCGGAAAATGGCGCAACTCAAGAAAATGTTCTTGAGGTGCCTGCACCGACAAGAGAGGAAGTTAATGATGATGATCAAGATACTTCTGATCAAGCTCCTACTGAAATTCGAAGGTCCACAAGGACACGTTCCCCACCAGAGTGGTACGGCAACCCTGTCTTCGAAATCATGTTGTTAGACAACGGTGAACCTTCGAACTATGAAGAAGCGATGGCGGGCCCGGATTCCGACAAATGGCTAGAAGCCATGAAATCCGAGATAGGATCCATGTATGAAAACGAAGTATGGACTTTGACTGACTTGCCCGTTGAGCGGCGATCCATAGAAAATAAATGGATCTTTAAGAAGAAGACAGACGCGGATGGTAATGTGACCATCTATAAAGCTCGGCTTATCGCTAAGGGTTATCGACAAGTTCAAGGGGTTGACTACGATGAGACTTTCTCACCGGTAGCGAAGCTAAAGTCCGTCCGAATCATGTTAGCAATTGCCGCATTCTATGATTATGAAATATGGCAAATGGACGTCAAAACGGCATTCCTTAATGGTTTCCTTAAGGAAGAATTGTATATGATGCAGCCAGAAGGTTTTGTCGATCCTAAGAATGCTGACAAGGTGTGCAAGCTCCAACGCTCGATTTATGGGCTGGTGCAAGCATCTCTGAGTTGGAACATTCGCTTTGATGAGATGATCAAAGCGTTTGGGTTTACGCAAACTTATGGAGAAGCCTGCGTTTACAAGAAAGTGAGTGGGAGCTCTGTAGCATTTCTCATATTATATGTAGATGACATACTTTTGATGGGAAATGATATAGAACTCTTGGACAGCATTAAGGCCTACTTGAATAAGAGTTTTTCAATGAAGGACCTTGGAGAAGCTGCTTATATATTAGGCATCAAGATCTACAGAGATAGATCAAGACGCCTCATAGGTCTTTCACAAAGCACATACCTTGATAAGATATTGAAGAAGTTCAATATGGATCAGTCTAAGAAGGGGTTCTTGCCTGTGTTGCAAGGTGTGAAATTGAGCTCAGCTCAATGTCCGACCATGGCAGAAGATATAGAAGAGATGAGTGTCATCCCCTATGCCTCAGCCATAGGTTCTATTATGTATGCCATGCTGTGTACCAGACCTGATGTAAACCTTGCCGTAAGTTTGGTAGGTAGGTACCAAAGTAATCCCGGCAAGGAACACTGGACAGCGGTCAAGAATATCCTGAAGTACCTGAAAAGGACTAAGGAAATGTTTCTCGTTTATGGAGGTGACGAAGAGCTCGTCGTAAAGGGTTACGTCGATGCTAGCTTCGACACAGATCTGGATGACTCAAAGTCACAAACCGGATACGTGTATATTTTGAATGGTGGGGCAGTAAGCTGGTGCAGTTGCAAGCAGAGCGTCGTGGCGGGATCTACATGTGAAGCGGAGTACATGGCAGCCTCGGAGGCAGCGCATGAAGCAATTTGGGTGAAGGAGTTCATCACCGACCTAGGAGTCATACCCAATGCGTCGGGGCCGATCAAGCTCTTCTGTGACAACACCGGAGCTATTGCTCTTGCCAAGGAGCCCAGGTTTCACAAGAAGACAAGGCACATCAAGCGTCGCTTCAACTCCATTCGTGAAAATGTTCAAGATGGAGACATAGATATTTGTAAAGTACACACGGACCTAAATGTAGCAGATTCGTTGACTAAACCTCTCCCTAGAGCAAAACAAGATCAACACCAGAATTCCATGGGTGTTCGATTCATCACAATGTAACTAGATTATTGACTCTAGTGCAAGTGGGAGACTGTTGGAAATATGTCCTAGAGGCAATAATAAAAGCATTATTATTATATTTCCTTGTTCATGATAATTGTCTTTATTCATGCTATAATTGTATTATCCGGAAATCGTAATACATGTGTGAATAATAGACACCAACATGTCCCTAGTAAGCCTCTAGTTGACTAGCTCGTTGATCAACAGATAGTCATGGTTTCCTGACTATGGACATTGGATGTCATTGATAACGAGATCACATCATTAGGAGAATGATGTGATGGACAAGACCCAATCCTAAACATAGCACAAGATCGTATAGTTCGTTTGCTAGAGTTTTCCAATGTCAAGTATCCTTTCCTTAGACCATGAGATCGTGTAACTCCCGGATACCGTACGAGTGCTTTGGGTATACCAAACGTCACAACGTAACTGGGTGACTATAAAGGTATACTACGGGTATCTCCGAAAGTGTCTGTTGGGTTGACACGGATCAAGACTGGGATTTGTCACTCCGTATGACGGAGAGGTATCACTGGGCCCACTCGGTAATGCATCATCATAATGAGCTCAAAGTGACCAAGTGTCTGGTCACGGGATCATGCATTACGGTACGAGTAAAGTGACTTGCCGGTAACGAGATTGAACGAGGTATTGGGATACCAACGATCGAATCTCGGGCAAGTAACATACCGATTGACAAAGGGAATTGTATACGGGGTTGCTTGAATCCTCGACATCATGGTTCATCCGATGGGATCATCGAGAAGCATGTGGGAGCCAACATGGGTATCCAGATCCCGCTGTTGGTTATTGACCGGAGAGCGATCTCGGTCATGTCTACATGTCTCCCGAACCCGTAGGGTCTACACACTTAAGTTTCGGTGACGCTAGGGTTGTAGGGATATGTATATGCAGTAACCCGAATGTTTTTCGGAGTCCCGCATGAGATCCCGGACGTCACGAGGAGTTCCAGAATGGTCCGGAGGTAAAGATTTATATATGGGAAGTCCTGTTTCGGCCATTGGGACAAGTTTCGGGGTCATCGGTATTGTACCGGGACCACCGGAAGGGTCCCGGGGGTCCACCGGGTGGGGCCACCTGTCCCGGGGGGCCACATGGGCTGTAGGGGTGCGCCTTGGCCTACATGGGCCAAGGGCACCAGCCCCAAGAGGCCCGTGCACCTAGGGCTTCAAGGAGGAAGAGTCCTAGGAGGGGAAGGCACCTCCTAGGTGCCTTGGGGATGAGGGATTCCTCCCCTTGGCCGCACCACCCTAGGAGATTAGATCTCCTAGGGCCGGCGCCCCCCCTGGCCCTCCTATATATAGTGGGGAGATGGAGGACTTCTTACCTTGATCTTTGGTGCCTCCATCTCCCTCTCCAACACCTCCTCCTCCTCCATAGTGCTTGGCAAAGCCCTGCCGGAGTACTGCAGCTCCATCACCACCACGCCGTCGTGCTACTGCTGGAGCCATCTTCCTCAACCTCTCCTTCCTCCTTGCTGGATCAAGAAGAAGGAGACGTCACGCTGACCGTACGTGTGTTGAACGCGGAGGTGCCGTCCGTTCGGTGCTAGGATCTCCGGTGATTTGGATCACGTCGAGTACGCCTTCCTCATCCCCGTTCTTTGAACGCTTCCGTGCATGATCTACAAAGGTATGTAGATGCAATCCGATCACTCGTTGCTAGATGAACTCCTAGATGGATCTTGGTGAAACTGTAGGAAATTTTTTGTTTTCTGCAACGTTCCCCAACAAAGGGGGGGGGGGGTCTTTAGTACCTGTTGGAGCCACCACCCGGTACTAAAGGCCTGCGCTTCCCGCTGCTTGGTCTGGCCAAAACAGGCCTTTAGTACCGGTTGGTGGCTCCAACTGGTACTAAAGGTGCCTTCTATATATACATCACTTCGAAAAAATTCATTCTCCCTCTGTTTCTTCCTCTGTTTCCCCATTGAAGCACCACCCGCCCCGATTGATCGATGCCGTCGCCGCCCCCGTCCCCGTCGCCGCCCCCATCCCACGCCGCCCCGGTCGCACGCTATTACCATCGCTGCCCCCATCCCCGTCGCCGCCCTCATCCCCGTCGCCGCCCCGTCCCCGTC
>NC_057794.1:44205638-44219236 GCF_018294505.1 Triticum aestivum | reverse complement strand
GTCGCTGCCCTCGTCTCCGTCGCCGCCCCGGGCCCGTCCCCGTCGCGTCGTCCTCGTGTCGCCGCCCCCGTCACGCCCTGGCCCATCGCCGCCCCCGGCCGTCGCCTCGCCGTCGCCGTCGCCCCGCTGTGAGCTCTCCCCCTCTAACCCCTCTCCCTCGCCCCCGGCGGCCACCATGGGCGCCGCCCCTCCCGAGGCCATACACACACACAAGCATGATGAACACACACACACACACACACACACACACACACACACACATTTCCTTAAGTTAATTAGTATATACGTATTTTGTATGTTTAATTAGTTTAGATTTTTTTTAGATTATTATTTTTTCACTAGTATATATGTATGAATGCATGTTAGATGGATATAATTAGTATGGAATTTTTTTATATAATGTTGTTTTTCTGTTTTTTAATGGATGTATAGAAGTTGTTTTTTCTGTTTTTAGTGTTAGATGCTTAATTAGTATGAAATAGCATATAGAATTTTGACATATGCAATGGTAGCATAATTAGTGTTACATTTGGATATAGTATTATTTGTCGACGATGCCCGGCCCGCATCCTCGCCGTCGACCCGTTCGCGACGACGTCCTGCTTCAGAGGACCCATGTCCGGGACTAGGCTCCGCCGGGCAGGCACTGGGAGGTGCTACCTTCAGGGGCGTGACGCTTGGTGAGGAACCCGGCCCCGGGTCCCGTCGTCGACCCTCATCTCCTTTGGTGGCATTCGCGTGGGCCACTTTCGATGAGGAGGGAGCCGGCCCCGTCGGAGGTGGTACATCGCCGTGTCAGGGAGGAGGACGAGCACGTCCATCGCTACATGGCTGCTATGGACGTCAGGTTCTCCAATACCTGACAGGTTCTTTGGGGAGATCACCCGAGCTATGATCCAGTGATGGTTCCTTCACTTTGGTTGTCCACCGCCTAGATTACTCTCTAGTATTCGATCTTTATTAGCTAGCTAGCTAGGTAGTGATGTATTCGATATATAATATTCGAGATGATTTATTCGAGATTATATATATTATTCGAGACGATGTATTCGAGATTATATCTATTATTCGAGACGACGTATTCGAGATTATATTCGATGATGCTTATTATGTACTATGATTGATTCAGTTTTTCCTTATTAATTGATTGCATCCATGCATTGTAATTTGAATATATTTCTTTTGGATTAGTTAAATAAAACCTATGGCGGAAAATACCGGCAGAGAGGGAGAAGAGGCCCTGTTCAATATCATACGCAATCCTCGTGGGCCAGATGATGATCAGAATGAAGAAGATTATGACAGCTCCGAATATCTAAACGACACCAGGGAGGGTGATATGATATTTGATCGCGACGACCGAATTGATAAAGTCATGAACTATGAACATGACAAAGAAAATGTTGATCTTGAAGCAACAAAGACCGACGAGGTATATTTATATAAGAAGGCATCTGGCGATCATCACATGTTTTAAATGACTTGAAGATATATATTAACGAATCGATCTTTCTTCTTTCAGCCATCCGGATCGGGCAAATCTTCAGGCAGCGGGACAGTACGAGGCCCGAACAAAAAGTTGAAGGAGGGCGTAAAGTACAATATCAAGGCCATCAACCCTAATGGTGAACCATTAGTGCCTAAGAAGATTGCGGACAAGTTCATTCGTCACTGCGGAGTTCTTGTGAAGGACCAACTCCCGATCTCCCTTCAAGAATGGAGAGAGCCAGCAAAGCCACGTCCAGGTCTTACTTTTGTCGACGACAGACAAAAACTTCTTCTTTGTGAAACGCTCATGGAACATTTCACCCTACCAGATCATTTCACAGATGCAGATGTGGAGAAAGTCAAGGACGCTGCTCTTAGGAAGATGACGGTTGCATTCAACAACCACAAGAATCGTGTATGGGACAAGTACGTCAAGGGAGGAAGGAAGACTCCAGTATTCGAGGGAACACTAGAGAAGAAAAGTGCTCATTGGGACGATTTCGTGAAATTCAAGGATTCGGAATTATCTAAGGAACGGTCGAGAATAAACAAGGCCAATGCCACAAAAAAGGATAAGTTCCATAAGCTGGGGCCAGGTGGCTATGCGGTGGGAATGCCTAAGTGGGATAAGTCTGAGAAAGAGATGGAGGATGCAGGTGTCACTCTAGAAATATTGAGCTGGCCCCCCAGGTGCAGGACTTGGTTCTATGTGCATGGGGGGAGTTGGACCTGAAGACAGGCAAAGTTTCGAAGAAGGCATGTCTGGACAGAGCCGAAGATAAGCTGCTTGTTGCAATAGAAGAGGCTCGATCGGGGGTGTTCGAGCCCAACAGAGAGAACGAGGAGCATACGCATGCCCTGGGAAATCCTGAACACCCGGGAAGAACATGAGGCAAGGGCGCTATTCCATGGTATGAGGGGTTTTCGGACTGGAACGCCGACTACAGAACCCGTGCGAGAAAGAAGATTGCGGAGGAGAAGAAGAGGAAGATGGAGGAGGAGCAGAGGAAGCTGGACTATGAACGCCTTCAAGGCCTAGAATCAGTGCACGCGGACTTGGCAGTCAAATTCCAGCGGCAGCAGGAGCAGATCGACTCACTTAGCCAGCAAAGGGGGTCTCAGCAGCTGCAGCAGCTAGCGGATGATCCAACATTGGATAGCACCATCCCATCCATGCCAAGAAGCAGCGTGGGTTCCGCCCCGGGCGACGCATTGCTGGATAGCTACCCAGGGGATGACATCATGGAGAACACTAACTGCGAGCTACACTTCAAAATGAAGAACATATCCATGAAGGTGGCGGACACCGTTGCTTTTACAAATCCCCCCGAGGCAACCATCCATTGCAACCCGATTCCAGCGGGCTATGCTCGTGTCTTGGTTGATGAGGAGGTGGACCAATATTCGGGGCTAGAGCTTGACATTCCTGGAGGTGACGAGGAGCACACACTGGGAGAGGCCAACCATCTTACCATCCTATGGAGAAAGGATTGCATCATCTTTCGAAGGCCACCGACACCGCGTCATCCGACTCCTCGTCAAAGTCCGCCACCGAGTCAGCAGACTCCCGCTTCTCCAAGTCCACCAATGCGTCAGGTCACTCCTCCTCCAAGTCCGGCACAGCTTCAGGCCACTCCTCCTCCTCCAAGTCTGGCAAAGCGTCAGGCCACTCCTCCTCCAAGTCCGGCACAGCTTCAGGCCACTCCTCCTCCACCAACTCAGCCACGTCAGCCGTCTTCGCCGCCTCAGCAATCACGGAAGAGAGCTGCCTCAGCTATGGTGTGTAGCGGTACAAGTCGAGGTAGTACTGGAGGTACAGGCGGAGGCAAGCGATTTCAATATGGTCCAAGCAGCCTCGCGCCTGTTCCACAGAGGCCTTACGACAAGTCCGAGGAGGAAAACGCAACCATATCGAAGGCCGAGGTGGAAGCCCATTTTGCACTGAAACCGCTGATAACCCACAAGTATCATCATCGTATTCAGAAATTCATGTAAATTAAAAAATATCAAGTATTTCAGGTTTCTTAAGAGGATGATCAGGCAAAGCATTAAGTAACTTGAGAAGCCTCCCCCAAGCTTATGGAAGACTCTCTTCTTTAATTTACACGAAGTTGTATATTTCCCTCAAAGCAGCTTGTTTCCTATGAGCAGGGAAATATTTAGCAGAGAAGTAATAAATCATATCCTGGGGACTACGCACACAACCAGGATCAAGAGAATTAAACCATATCTTAGCATCACCCTTTAATGAGAACGGAAATATTTTGAGTATATAAAAGTAACGCGATCTCTCATCATTAGTAAACATGGCAGCTATATCATTTAACTTAGTAAGATGTGCCACAATAGTTTCAGATTCATAGCCATAAAACGGATCAGATTCAACCAAAGTAATTATATCAGGATCAACAGAGAATTCATAATCCTTATCAGGAACACAAATAGGTGAAGTAGCAAAAGCAGGGTCAGGTTTCATCTTATCTCTAAGTGATTCTTTGTTCCATTTGACTAATAACCTCTTAAGCTCATATCTATCCTAGCAAGCTAAAATAGCGGCAGAAGATTCCATATCAAAAAGATAATACTCAGGAATAACAGTCATATTTTCATCATCACTATCATCATCGTATTCAGATTCAATAATTTCTTTTTCTCTGGCCCTAGCAATTTGTCCATCAAGAAATTCACTAAGGGGCACAGTAGTATCAGACATAGAAGCAGTTTCATCATAAGTATCATGCATAGCATAAGTGGCATCATCAATAACATGCGACATATCAGAACGAATAGCAGAAGCAGGTGTAGGTGTCGCAAACTTACTCATAACAGAAGTTGAATCAAGTGCAGAGCTAGATGGCAGTTCCTTACCTCCCCTTGTAGTTGAGGGATAGATCTCGGTTTTTGGATCTTTCAAGTTCTTCATAGTGATAAGCAGATATAAATCCCAAGTGACTCAAAGAATAGAGCTATGCTCCCCGGCAACGGCGCCAGAAATTTGTCTTGATAACCCACAAGTATAGGGGATCGCAACAGCTTTCGAGGGTAGAGTATTCAACCCAAATTTATTGATTTGACACAAGGGGAGCCAAAGAATATTCTCAAGTATTAGCAGCTGAGTTGTCAATTCAACCACACCTGGAAACTTAGTATCTCCAGCAAAGTGTTTAGTAGCAAAGTAATATGATAGTGATGGTAGCGGCAACAAAAGTAAAGGCAGTAAAAGTAATGTTTTTGGTATTTTGTAGTGATTGTAACAGTAGCAGCGGGAAAGTAAATAAGCGAGAACCAGTATAAGGAAAACTCGTAGGCACCAGATCAGTGATGGATAATTATGCCAGATGCGGTTCATCATGTAACAGTCATAACATAGGGTGACACAGAACTAGCTCCAATTCATCACTGTAATGTAGGCATGTATTCCGTATATAGTCATACGTGCTTATGGAAAAGAACTTGCATGACATCTTTTGTCCTACCCTCCCGTGGCAGCGGGGTCCTATTGGAAACTAAGGGATATTAAGGCCTCCTTTTAATAGAGAACCGGAACAAAGCATTAGCACATAGTGAATACATGAACTCCTCAAAGTATGGTCATCACCGGGAGTGGTCCCGATTATTGTCACTTCGGGGTTACCGGATCATAACACATAGTAGGTGACTATAGACTTGCAAGATAGGATCAAAAACTCACATATATTCATGGAAACATAATAGGTTCAGATCTGAAATCATGGCACTCAGGCCCTAGTTACAAGCATTAAGCATAGCAAAGTCATAACAACATCAATCTCAGAACATAGTGGATACTAGGGATCAAACCCTAACAAAACTAACTCGACTACATGATAAATCTCATCCAAGCCATCACCGTCCAGCAAGCCTACGATGGAATTACTCACGCACGGCGGTGAGCATCATGAAATTGGTGATGGAGGATGGTTGATGATGACGACGGCGACGAATCCCCCTCTCCGGAGCCCCGAACGGACTCCAGATCAGCCCTCCCAAGAGGTTTTAGGGCTTGGCGGCAGCTCCGTATCGTAAAACGCGATGAATTCTTCTCTCTGTTTTTTTCTCTCCGAAAGCAAATATATAGAGTTGGAGTTGGCGTCGGAGGGCATCCAGGGGGCCCACGAGGTAGGGGCGCGCCCTAGGGGGGGCGCCCCCCACCCTCGTGAGAAGGGTGTGGGCCCCATGGTCTTCATCTTTGGTGAGGGTTTTTTATTATTTTTTCTAAGATGTTCCGTGGAGTTTCAGGTCACTCCGAGAATATTTGTTTTCTGCACATAAAACAACATCATGGCAATTCTGCTGAAAACAGCGTCAGTCCGGGTTAGTTCTATTCAAATCATACAAGTTAGAGTCCAAAACAAGGGCAAAAATGTTTGGAAAAGTAGATACGATGGAGACGTATCAACTCCCCCAAGCTTAAACCCTTGCTTGTCCTCAAGCAATTCAGTTGACAAACTGAAAGAAAGAAAGAAAAACTTTTACAAACTCTGTTTGCTCTTGTTGTTGTAACTATGTCAATCCATCATTCAAGTTTTCAGCATAGATCATAACTAACCACATTTGCAATAATTCTCAGGTCTCATAATTACTCATATCAATAGCATAATCAACTAGCAAGGTATAATAATAAATCTCGGATGACAACACTTTCTCAAAACAATCATAATATGATATAACAAGATGGTATCTCGCTAGCCCTTTCTGAGACCGCAAAACATAAATGCAGAGCACCTTTAAAGATCAACGACTGACTAGACATTGTAATTCATGGTAAAAGAGATCCAATCATAGTCATACCAAATATAAATTAACAGTGATGAATGCAAATGACAGTTGTGCTCTCCAGCTAGTGCTTTTTAATAAGAGGGTGATGACTCAACATAAAAGTAAATGGATAGGCCCTTCGCAGAGGGAAGCAGGGATTTGTAGAGGTGCGAGAGCTTGGTTTTGAAATAGAGATAAATTGTATTTTGAGCGGTATACTCTCATTGTCAACGTAACAACTAAGAGGTGGCGATATCTTCCATGCTAAACACATTATAGGTGGTTCCCAAACAGAATGGTAAAGTTTATACTCCCCCTCCACCAACAGGCATCCATCCATGGCTTGCTCGAAACAACGAGTGCCTCCAACATATATCAGGTCCCAGGGGGAGTTTTGTTTGCAATTAATTTTGATTTAGTTTGCATAAAGCATGGGACTGGGCATCCCGATGACCAGCCATTTTCTCGTGAGTGAGGAGCGGAGTCCACTCCTCTTGAGAATAATCCACCTAACACGAAAGATAAGGACAGCCTTGGTTGATACATGAGCTATTCGAGCATACAAAACATAATGTTTATTTGAAGGTTTAGAGTTTGGCACATACAAATTTACTTGGAACGGCAGGTAGATACCGCATATAGAAAGGTATGGTGGACTCATCTGGAATAACTTTGGGGTTTAAGGGATTGGATGCACAAGCAGTATTCCCGCTTAGTACAGGTGAAGGATAGCAAAAGAATAGGAAGCGACCAACTAGAGAGCGACAACAACCATGTACATGCATTAAAATTAATAAACATTGGATGCAAGCATGAGTAGGATATAATCCACTATGAACATAAATATCGTGAAGGCTATGTTGATTTTGTTTCAACTACATGCGTGAACATGTGCCAAGTCAAGTCACTTAAATTATTCAAAGGAGGATACCACCCCATCATACCACATCATAATCATCTCAATAGCATGTTGGCACACAAGGTAAACCATTATAACTCATTGCTAATCAAGCATGGCATAAGCAACTACGATCTCTAATTTTCATTGCAAACATGTTTATTCATAATAAGCTGAATCAAGAACGAGGGACTCATCATATTTACAAAAACAAAAGAGGTCGAGCTCATACCAGCTTTTCTCATCTCAGTCAGTCCATCATATATCATCATAATTGCCTTTCACTTGCACGACCGAACGGTGTGAATAATAATAAGAGTGTACGTGCATTGGACTAAGCTAGAATCTGCGAGCATTCAATAAACAGGAGAAGACAAGGCAATATGGGCTCTTGGTTAAATCAACAATAATGCATATAACAGACACTTCAACAATTTAATTATGGTCTTCTCCTACGGACCCCTAAGAAAAGAAAAGAAATAAAACTATTTACACGGGAAAGCTCCCAACAAGCAAAAGAAGAACGGGAAATATAATTGATGGAATTTTCCCAATAGAGTTGATACTATGAACTTGAGGTTGTTTCCTCGGAAAGTGTACCGTATGCTCATTACCATTAACATGAAAAGTGACATTGCCTTTGTTGCAATCAATAACAGCCCCTGTAGTATTAAGAAAAGGTCTTCCAAGAATAATAGACATACTATCATCCTCGGGAATATCAAGAATAACAAAGTCCGTTAAAATAGTAACGTTTGCAACCACAACGGGCACATCCTCACAAATACCGACAGGTATAGCAGTTGATTTATCATCCATTTGCAAAGATATTTCAGTAGGTGTCAGCTTATTCAAGTCAAGTCTACGATATAAAGAGAGAGGCATAACACTAACACCGGCTCCAAGATCACATAAAGCAGTTTTAATATAATTTCTTTTAATGGAGCAAGTTATAGTAGGTACTCCGGGGTCTCCAAGTTTCTTTGGTATTCCACCCTTAAAAGTATAATTAGCAATCATGGTGGAAATCTCAGCTTCCGATATCTTTCTTTTATTAGTAATGATATCCTTCATATATTTAGCGTAAGGATTTGTTTTGAGCACATCAGTTAATCTCATACGCAAAAAGATAGGTCTAATCATTTCAGCAAAGCGCTCAAAATCCTCATCATCCTTTTTATTGGATGGTTTCAGAGGAAAAGGCATGTGTTTCTGAACCCAAGGTTCCCTTTCTTTACCATGTTTCCTAGCAACAAAGTCTCTTTTATCATAGCGTTGATTCTTTGATTGTGGGTTATCAAGATCAACAACAGGTTCAATTTCTACATCATTATCATTACTAGGTTGAGCATCATTATGAACATCATCATTAATATTTTCATTAGGTTCATGTTCATTACCAGATTGTATTTCAGCATCAGACATAGAAATATCATTTGGATTATCAGGTGGTTCAGCAATAGGTTCACTAGAAGTTTGCACAGTTCTATCATTTTTCTTCTTCTTCTTTTTAGAAGAACTAGGAACATCAATATTATTTCTTTGAGAATCTTGCTCGATTCTCTTAGGGTAGCCTTCAGGATACAAAGGTTCCTGATTCATTCTACCAGTTCTAGTAGCCACTCTAACAGCATAATCATTTTTCTTACTATTCATTTCATCAAGCACTTCTTTTTGAGCCTTAAGTACTTGTTCTACTTGAGTGGTAACCATAGAAGCATGTTTGCTAACAAGTTTAAGTTCACCTTTAATATTAGCCATATAATCACCCAAGCATCTAATCATATAAGCATTTTCTTTTAGTTGTCTACCAAAATAAGCATTGAAGTCGTCTTGCTTAAACATAAAGTTATCAAACTCATCCAAGCACCGACTAGCAATTTTAGTAGGAGGGACTTCAACTTTATCATATCTATAGAGAAAATTTACCTTTACTACCTGTGTCGGGATATCGGGATCAGGAGGTTCTTCAGTAAATAAAGAATTGAGATCATATGTTTCTTCAACAGACGGTGAATTAAGACCATGTATTTCTTCAATAGGAGGTAAATTCTTAACATCTTCAGCTTTAATACCTTTTTCTTTCATAGATTTCTTTGCCTCTTGCATATCTTCGGGACTGAGAAATAGAACACCTCTCTTCTTCGGAGTGAACACCTCTCTTCTTAGGAGTTGGTTTAAGAATAGGCTCAGTAATTGGAGCAGGACCTGGCTCAAGAGGTGCCCAATTATTTTCATTTGTCAACATATTATCCAATAGAATTTCAGCTTCATCCGGTGTTCTTTCCCTGAAAAGAGAACCAGCACAACTATCCTGGTAATCTCTGAAAGCATCGGTTAGTCCATTAAAAAAAATATAAAGTATTTCAGGTTTCTTAAGAGGATGATCAGGCAAAGCATTAAGTAACTTGAGAAGCCTCCCCCAAGCTTGTGGGAGACTCTCTTCTTTAATTTACACGAAGTTGTATATTTCCCTCAAAGCATCTTGTTTCTTATGAGTAGGGAAATATTTAGCAGAGAAGTAATAAATCATATCCTGGGGACTACGCACACAACCAGGATCAAGAGAATTAAACCATATCTTAGCATCACCCTTTAATGAGAACGGAAATATTTTGAGTATATAAAAGTAACGCGATCTCTCATCATTAGTAAACAGGGCAGCTATATCATTTAACTTAATTAGATGTGCCACAACAGTTTCAGATTCATAGCCATAAAACGGATCAGATTCAACCAAAGTAATTATATCAGGATCAACAGAGAATTCATAATCCTTATCAGGAACACAAATAGGTGAAGTAGCAAAAGCAGGGTCAGGTTTCATCTTATCTCTAAGTGATTCTTTGTTCCATTTGACTAATAACCTCTTAAGCTCATATCTATCCTTGCAAGCTAAAATAGCGGCAGAAGATTCCATATCAAAAAGATAATACTCAGGAATAACAGTCATATTTTCATCATCACTATCATCATCGTATTCAGATTCAATAATTTCTTTTTCTCTAGCCCTAGCAATTTGTCCATCAAGAAATTCACTAAGGGGCACAGTAGTATCAGATATAGAAGCAGTTTCATCATAAGTATCATGCATAGCATAGGTGGCATCATCAATAACATGCGACATATCAGAACGAATAGCAGAAGCAGGTGTAGGTGTCGCAAACTTACTCATAACAGAAGTTGAATCAAGTGCAGAGCTAGATGGAAGTTCCTTACCTCCCCTTGTAGTTGAGGGATAGATCTTGGTTTTTGGATCTCTCAAGTTCTTCATAGTGATAAGAAGATATAAATCCCAAGTGACTCAAAGAATAGAGCTATGCTCCCCGGCAATGGCGCCAGAAATTTGTCTTGATAACCCACAAGTATAGGGGATCGCAACAGCTTTCGAGGGTAGAGTATTCAACCCAAATTTATTTATTTGACACAAGGGGAGCCAAATAATATTCTCAAGTATTAGCAGTTGAGTTGTCAATTCAACCACACATGGAAACTTAGTATCTGCAGCAAAGTGTTTAGTAGCAAAGTAATATGATAGTGATGGTAGCGGCAACAAAAGTAAAGACAGCAAAAGTAATGTTTTTGGTATTTTGTAGTGATTGTAACAGTAGCAGCGGGAAAGTAAATAAGCGAGAACCAGTATATGGAAAACTCGTAGGCACCGGATCAGTGATGGATAATTATGCCGGATGCGGTTCATCATGTAACAGTCATAACATAGGGTGACACAGAACTAGCTCCAATTCATCAATGTAATGTAGGCATGTATTCCGTATATAGTCAGACGTGCTTATGGAAAAGAAGTTGCATGACATCTTTTGTCCTACCCTCCCGTGGCAGTGGGGTCCTATTGGAAACTAAGGGATATTAAGGCCTCCTTTTAATAGACAACTGGAACAAAGCATTAGCACATAGTGAATACATGAAATCCTCAAACTATGGTCATCACCGGGAGTGGTCCCGATTATTGTCACTTCGGGGTTGCCAGATCATAACACATAGTAGGTGACTATAGACTTGCAAGATAGGATCAAGAACTCACATATATTCATGGAAACATAATAGGTTCAGATCTGAAATCATGGCACTCGGGCCCTAGTGACAAGCATTAATCATAGCAAAGTCATAACAACATCAATCTCAGAACATAGTGGATACTAGGGATCAAACCCTAACAAAACTAACTCGATTACATGATAAATCTCATCCAACCCATCACTGTCCAGCAAGCCTACGATGGAATTACTCACGCACGGCGGTGAGCATCATGAAATTGGTGATGGAGGATGGTTGATGATGACGACGACGACGAATCCCCCTCTCCGGAGCCCCGAACGGACTCCAGATCAGCCCTCCCGAGAGGTTTTAGGGCTTGGCGGCGGCTCCGTATCGTAAAATGCGATGATTTCTTCTCTCTGTTTTTTTCTCTCCGAAAGCAAATATATAGAGTTGGAGTTGGCGTCGGAGGGCATCCAGGGGGCCCACGAGGTAGGGGCGCGCCCTAGGGGGGCGCCCCCCACCCTCGTGAGAAGGGTGTGGGCCCCCTGGTCTTCATCTTTGGCGAGGGTTTTTATTATTTTTTCTAAGATGTTTCATGGAGTTTCAGGTCATTCCGAGAATATTTGTTTTCTACACATAAAACAACATCAAGGCAATTCTGCTGAAAACAGCGTCAGTCCGGGTTAGTTCCATTCAAATCATACAAGTTAGAGTCCAAAACAAGGGCAAAAGTGTTTGGAAAAATAGATACGACGGAGACGTATCAACCGCCACGGCCGCCAAGGGAGAAAGTGCCTGGGGAAAAGATTGACCACTTCATTCGTATGGCTAGAGCACCAGCTCCCAAGCCTGTTGACACAGACTATGAGCACCACCTCAGGAATTTAAATCGAGCATGTCTACAGAAAGAGGCGAGCTCGAGCTCGAGCAAATCATCTGGCAAAAGGAGCGGTAAAACCGTTCCCCAGCTGGGAGAACAGGCGGCGCAATCAATCCCCCCGCTTGGTGTGCCATTAGCACATGAGAGTACGCGCGCCCAATATTATTGTGGGCAAACCATTTACGTTCCTGGGCTGGGCGATGTGGTAATAACCGAGGAGCATATTGAGCGGGCTAAAAGGCTCATGATCACTGTTGGACAACTCCTCGATATCGTGCCCATGCCTCTGATTAGAGAGGAGGAAATAAAACGGATATATGTCCAGGCCAACCTTTGGTCGAGCTAGACGAGGTCAAGAAGCTCCCAACGAGAATGTATGAATTGCATCAATGGTACATGGACATTACCAAGATTTCCAATTGAGAGTCCCTCATGGTGAATGTCAAGAAGGATCATTACTACCATGAGAAAGCTGTGTCCGTTGAGTATTCAGAACTATTTCAGTTATTCAATCAAGACGCACTCGACAAATCTATCGTCAGTTGCTATTGTCTGTAAGTGATTTCTTTCTGTAATTTAAGTCTCAAGCTAGTTGTAGTGATCATTTTGATCAATCATTACCTGTAATTATCCTCACTATATTCTTTTTTATGGTATTATGCAGGATGAAGATTTATGAAATGAAAAAAAGGTGGACGCTATAGCATTGGGTTCCTTGACCCAAATACCATTAAGACCTTTAGTATCGGTTCATGGCATGAACCGGTACTAGAGTTTCTTAGTAAGCTGATTTTTAGTCCCACCTCGCCAAGAGAGAGGCAGCATGAGCGGTTTATAAGCCATGAGTGCAGAGACAATGACGAAGAGGTGCAATGCTCACCTGCACATTGATTAGCTTCAAGCCTTTTGGAATAGCATAGATTGCACTGAGCTATATGCAGTGCAGTCTACACTATTCCGAAAGGCTTGAAGCAAATTAACCAGCATTGCACCTCTTTTTTATTTTTTAATAACTTATCTGAACTCTGGACTTCTTGTGGTCCGTATGCAGCATTCAAAGTGACATCATCAATTTCCAACATGTTCTGACATCATTTGTTGTTTTTCAGTCATTTACCTAATTGTTTAGAGAGCTAAATGACCGTGAAATTGAAAATCACTACAAAATGAAATATGAAAATGTTGAAATTTAGCATGGTATCATCATTTCACCCGCATAGCATGTGCGAAAGAGTAGAGAGGGTCATGGCAAAAACTGGACGCACTTCGTGTACAAACTGGACAAACTCTTTCGGAGTATCAGGGTTTCGGACGAGAACTCATCTGTTACACGGGCACTTCAATGTTTTTTAAAATTATTTGAACTCCGGACTTTTATACTGTTCAGTATGCAGCATTCAAAGCGACGTCATCAATTTTCAACATGTTCTCACATCATTTGTTGTTTTTCAGTCATTTACCTAATTGTTTAGAGAGCTAAATGACCGTGAAATTGAAAATCACTACAAAATGAATTATGAAAATGTTGAAACTTGGCATGGTATCATCATTTCACCC
>NC_057794.1:44204329-44205384 GCF_018294505.1 Triticum aestivum | reverse complement strand
ACGGGAACTTCAATGTTTTTTAAACTTATTTGAACTCCGGACTTCTTTTGTGTTCAGTATGCAGCATACAAAGCGACGTCATCAATTTCCAACATGTCCTGACATCATTTCTTGTTTTTCAGTCATTTACCTAATTGTTTAGAGAGCTAAATGACCGTGATATTGAAAATCACTACAATATGAACTCTGAAAATGTTGAAACTTGGCATGGTATCATCATTTCACCCGCATAGCATGTGCGACAGAGTAGAGAGGGTCACAGCAAAAACTGGACGCACTTCGTGTACAAACTGGACAAACTCTTTCGGAGTATTAGGGTTTCAGACGAGAACTCATCTGTTACACGGGCACTTCAATGTTTTTTAAACTTATTTGAACTCCGGACTTTTTTTGTCTTCAGTATGCAGCATTCAAAGCGACGTCATCAATTTCCAACATGTTCTGACATCATTTGTTGTTTTTCAGTCATTTACCTAATTGTTTAGAGAGCTAAATGACCGTGAGATTGAAAATCACTACAAGATGAACTCTGAAAATGTTGAAACTTGGCATGGTATCATCATTTCACCCGCATAGCATGTGCGAAAGAGTAGATAGGGTCACAGCAAAAACTGGACGCACTTCGTTTACAAACTGGACAAACTCTTTCGTAGTATCAGGGTTCCAGACGAGAACTCATTTGTTACACGGGCACTTCAAAGTTTTTTAAACTTATTTGAACTCCGGACTTCTTTTGTGTTCAGTATGCAGCATTCAAAACGACATCATCAATTTTCAGCACGTTCTGACATCATTTGTTGTTTTTCAGTCATTACCTAATTGTTTAGAGAGCTAAATGACCGTGAAATTGAAAATCACTACAAAATGAACTCTGAAAATGTTGAAACTTGGCATGGTATCATCATTTCACCCGCATAGCATGTGCAAAAGAGTAGAGAGGGTCACAACAAAAACTGGACGCACTTCATGTACAAACTGGACAAACTCTTTCGGAGTATCAGGGTTTCAGACAAGAACTCATATGTTACACGGGCACTTCAATGTTTTTTAAACTT
>NC_057794.1:44202791-44204307 GCF_018294505.1 Triticum aestivum | reverse complement strand
ATTTGTTGTTTTTCAGTCATTACCTAATTGTTTAGAGAGCTAAATGACCGTGAAATTGAAAATCACTACAAAATGAACTCTGAAAATTTTGAAACTTGGCATGGTATCATCATTTCACCCGCATAGCATGTGCGAAAGAGTAGAGAGGGTCACAGCGAAAACTGGACGCACTTCGTGTACAAACTGGACGAACTCTTTCGGAGTATCAGGGTTTCAGATGAGAACTCATCTCTTACACGGGCACTTCAATGTTTTTTAAACTTATTTGAACTCCGGACTTCTTTTGTGTTCAGTATGCAGCATTCAAAGCGACGTCATCAATTTCCAACATGTTCTGTCATCATTTGTTGTTTTTCAGTCATTTACCTAATTGTTTAGAGAGCTAAATGACCGTGAGATTGAAAATCACTACAAGATGAACTCTGAAAATGTTGAAACTTGGCATGGTATCATCATTTCACCCACATAGCATGTGCGAAAGAGTAGAGAGGGTAATGGCAAATACTGGACGCACTTCGTGAACAAACCGGACAAACTCTTTCGGAGTATCAGGGTTTCCGACGAGAACTCATCTCTTACACGGGCACTTCAATGTTTTTTAAACTTATTTGAACTCCGGACTTTTTTTGTGTTCAGTATGCAGCATTCAAAGTGACGTCATCAATTTTCAACATGTTCTAACATCATTTGTTGTTTTTTAGTCATTTACCTAATTGTTTAGAGAGCTAAATGACCGTGAAATTGAAAATCACTACAAAATGAATTATGAAAATGTTGAAACTTGGCATGGTATCATCATTTCACCCGCATAGCATGTGCGAAAGAGTAGAGAGGGTCGCGGCAAAAACTGGACGCACTTCGTGTATAAACTGGACAAACTCTTTCGGAGTATTAGGGTTTCGGACGAGAACTCATCTGTTACACGGGCACTTCAATGTTTTTTAAACTTATTTGAACTCCGGACTTCTTTTGCGTTCAGTATGTAGCATTCAAAGCGACGTTATCAATTTCCAACATGTTCTGACATCATTTGTAGTTTTTCAGTCATTTACCTAATTGTTTAGAGAGCTAAATGAACGTGAGATTGAAAATCACTACAAAATGAACTCCGAAAATGTTGAAACTTGGCATGGTATCATCATTTCACCCGCATAGCTTTTGCGAAAGAGTAGAAAGGGTCATGGCAAAAACTGGACGCACTTCGTGTACAAACTGGACAAACTCTTTCGGAGTATCAGGGTTTCGGACGAGAACTCATCTGTTACACGGGCACTTCAATGTTTTTTAAACTTATTTGTACTCCGGACTTTTTTGTGTTCAGTATGCAGCATTCAAAGCGACGCCATCAATTTTCAACATGTTCTGACATCATTTGTTGTTTTTCAGTCATTTACCTAATTGTTTAGAGAGCTAAATGACCGTGAAATTGAAAATCACTGCAAAATGAATTATGAAAATGTTGAAACTTGCCATGGTATCATCATTTCACCCGCATAGCATGTGCAAAAGAGTAGAG
>NC_057794.1:44202041-44202694 GCF_018294505.1 Triticum aestivum | reverse complement strand
CACTTCAATGTTTTTTAAACTTATTTGAACTCCGGACTTCTTTGGCGTTCAGTATGCAGCATTCAAAGCGACGTTATCAATTTCCAACATGTTCTGACATAATTTGTTGTTTTTCAGTCATTTACCTAATTGTTTAGAGAGCTAAATGACCGTGAGATTGAAAATCACTACAAAATGAACTCTGAAAATGTGGAAACTTGGCATGGTATCATCATTTCACCCGCATAGCATGTGCGAAAGAGTAGAGAGGGTCACGGCAAAAAATTGGACGCACTTCGTGTACAAACTGGACAAACTCTTTCGGAGTATCAGGGTTTCAAACGAGAACTCATCTGTTACACGGGAACTTCAATGTTTTTTAAACTTATTTGAACTCCGGACTTCTTTTGTGTTCAGTATGCAGCATACAAAGCGACGTCATCAATTTCCAACATGTCCTGACATCATTTCTTGTTTTTCAGTCATTTACCTAATTGTTTAGAGAGCTAAATGACCGTGATATTGAAAATCACTACAATATGAACTCTGAAAATGTTGAAACTTGTCATGGTATCATCATTTCACCCGCATAGCATGTGCGACAGAGTAGAGATGGTCACAGCAAAAACTGGACGCACTTCGTGTACAAACTGGACAAACTCTTTCGGAGTATT
>NC_057794.1:44200300-44201132 GCF_018294505.1 Triticum aestivum | reverse complement strand
AAACTTATTTGAACTCCGGACTTCTTTTGCGTTCAGTATGTAGCATTCAAAGCGACGTTATCAATTTCCAACATGTTCTGACATCATTTGTTGTTTTTCAGTCATTTACCTAATTGTTTAGAGAGCTAAATGAACGTGAGATTGAAAATCACTACAAAATGAACTCCGAAAATGTTGAAACTTGGCATGGTATCATCATTTCACCCGCATAGCATTTGCGAAAGAGTAGAAAGGGTCATGGCAAAAACTGGACGCACTTCGTGTACAAACTGGACAAACTCTTTCGGAGTATCAGGGTTTCGGACGAGAACTCATCTGTTACACGGGCACTTCAATGTTTTCTAAACTTATTTGTACTCCGGACTTTTTTGTGTTCAGTATCCAGCATTCAAAGCGACGCCATCAATTTTCAACATGTTCTGACATCATTTGTTGTTTTTCAGTCATTTACCTAATTGTTTAGAGAGCTAAATGACCGTGAAATTGAAAATCACTGCAAAATGAATTATGAAAATGTTGAAACTTGCCATGGTATCATCATTTCACCCGCATAGCATGTGCAAAAGAGTAGAGGGTCACGGCAAAAACTGGACGCACTTCGTGTATAAACTGGACAAACTCTTTCGGAGTATCAGGGTTTCGAACGAGAACTCATCTGTTACACGGGCACTTCAATGTTTTTTAAACTTATTTGAACTCCGGACTTCTTTGGCGTTCAGTATGCAGCATTCAAAGCGACGTTATCAATTTCCAACATGTTCTGACATCATTTGTTGTTTTTCAGTCATTTACCTAATTGTTTAGAGAGCTAAATGATCGTGAGATTGAAAAT
>NC_057794.1:44199032-44199942 GCF_018294505.1 Triticum aestivum | reverse complement strand
GCATGGTATCATCATTTCACCCGCATAGCATGTGCGAAAGAGTAGAGGGTCGCGGCAAAAACTGGACGCACTTCGTGTATAAACTGGACAAACTCTTTCGGAGTATCAGGGCTTCGGACGAGAACTGATCTGTTACACGGGAACTTCAATATTTTTTAAACTTATTTGAACTCCGGACTTCTTTTGCGTTCAGTATGCAGCATTCAGAGCGACGTTATCAATTTCCAACATGTTCTGACATCATTTGTTGTTTTTCAGTCATTTACCTAATTGTTTAGAGAGCTAAATGATCGTGAGATTGAAAATCACTACAAAATGAACTCTGAAAATGTTGAAACTTGGCATGGTATTATCATTTCACCCGCATAGCATGTGCGAAAGAGTAGAGAGGGTCACCGCAAAAATTGGACGCACTTCGTGTACAAACTGGACAAACTCTTTCGGAGTATGAGTGTTTCAGACGAGAACTCATCTGTTACACGGGCACTTCAATGTTTTTTAAACTTATTTGAACTCCAGACTTCTTTTGTGTTCAGTATGCAGCATTCAAAGCGACGTCATCATTTTCCAACATGTTCTGACATCATTTGTTGTTTTTCAGTCATTTACCTAATTGTTTAGAGAGCTAAATGACCGTGAAATTGAAAATCACTACAAAATGAACTCTGAAAATGTTGAAACTTGGCATGGTATCATCATTTCACCTGCATGGCATGTGCGAAAGAGTAGAGAGGGTCACGGCAAAAACTGGACGCACTTCGTGTATAAACTGGACAAACTCTTTCGGAGTATCAGGGTTTCAGACGAGAACTCATCTGTTACACGGGCACTTCAATGTTTTTTAAACTTATTTGAACTCCGGACTTTTTTACTGTTCAGTATGCAGCATTCAAAGCGATGTCATCAATTT
>NC_057794.1:44198193-44199022 GCF_018294505.1 Triticum aestivum | reverse complement strand
AACTCTTTCGGAGTATCAGGGTTTCAGACGAGAACTCATCTGTTACACGGGCACTTCAATGTTTTTTAAACTTATTTGAACTCCGGACTTTTTTACTGTTCAGTATGCAGCATTCAAAGCGACGTCATCAATTTCCAACATGTTCTGACATCATTTGTTGTTTTTCAGTCATTTACCTAATTGTTTAGAGAGCTAAATGACCGTGAAATTGAAAATCACTACAAAATGAACTCTGAAAAAGTTGAAACTTGGCATGGTATCATCATTTCACCCGCATAGCATGTGCGAAAGAGTAGAGAGGGTCATGGCAAAAAACTGGACGCACTTCGTGTACAAACTGGACAAACTCTTTCGGAGTACCAGGGTTTCAGACGTGAACTCATCTGTTACACAGGCACTTCAATGTTTTTTAAACTTATTTGAACTCCGGACTTCTTTTGCGTTCAGTATGCAGCATTCAAAGCGACGTTATCAATTTCCAACATGTTCTGACATCATTTGTTGTTTTTCAGTCATTTACCTAATTTTTTAGAGAGCTAAATGACCGTGAGATTGAAAATCACTACAAAATGAATTCTGAAAATGTTGAAACTTGGCATGGTATCATCATTTCACCCACATAGCATGTACGAAAGAGTAGAGACGGTAACGGCAAAAACTGGAAGCACTTCGTGTATAAACTGGACAAACTCTTTCGGAGTATCAGGGTTTCGGACGAGAACTCATCTGTTACACAGGCACTTCAATGTTTTTTAAACTTATTTGAACTCCGGACTTCTTTTGCGTTCAGTATGCAGCATTCAAAGCGACGTTATCAATTTCCAACATG
>NC_057794.1:44196903-44197987 GCF_018294505.1 Triticum aestivum | reverse complement strand
CAAAAACTGGACGCACTTCGTGTATAAACTGGACAAACTCTTTCGGAGTATCAGGGTTTCAGACGAGAACTCATCTGTTACACAGGCACTTCAATGTTTTTTAAACTTATTTGAACTCCGGACTTCTTTTGCGTTCAGTATGCAGCATTCAAAGCGACGTTATCAATTTCAACATGTTCTGACATCATTTGTTGTTTTTCAGTCATTTACCTAATTTTTTAGAGAGCTAAATGACCGTGAGATTGAAAATCACTACAAAATGAATTCCGAAAATGTTGAAACTTGGCATGGTATCATCATTTCACCCGCATAGCATTTGCGAAACAGTAGAGAGGGTCATGGCAAAAACTGGATGCACTTCGTGTACAAACTGGACAAACTCTTTCGGAGTATCAGGGTTTCGGACGAGAACTCATCTGTTACACGGTTACTTCAATGTTTTTTAAACTTATTTGTACTCCGGACTTTTTTTGTGTTCAGTATGAAGCATTCAAAGCGATGTCATCAATTTTCAACATGTTCTAACATCATTTGTTGTTTTTTAGTCATTTACCTAATTGTTTAGAGAGCTAAATGACCGTGAAATTGAAAATCACTGCAAAATGAATTATGAAAATGTTGAAACTTGGCATGGTATCATCATTTCACCCGCATAGCATGTGCGAAAGAGTAGAGGGTCGCGGCAAAAACTGGACGCACTTCGTGTATAAACTGGACAAACTCTTTCGGAGTATCAGGGCTTCGGACGAGAACTCATCTGTTACACGAGAACTTCAATGTTTTTTAAACTTATTTGAACTCCGGACTTCTTTTGCGTTTAGTATGCAGCATTCAAAGCGACGTTATCAATTTCCAACATGTTCTGACATCATTTGTTGTTTTTCAGTCATTTACCTAATTGTTTAGAGAGCTAAATGATCGTGAGATTGAAAATCACTAAAAAATGAACTCTGAAAATGTTGAAACTTGGCATGGTATTATCATTTCACCCGCATAGCATGTGCGAAAGAGTAGAGAGGGTCACCGCAAAAATTGGATGCACTTCGTGTACAAACTGGACAAACTCTTTCGGAGTATCAGTGTT
>NC_057794.1:44195467-44196824 GCF_018294505.1 Triticum aestivum | reverse complement strand
AGTGTTTCAGACGAGAACTCATCTGTTACACGGGCACTTCAATGTTTTTTAAACTTATTTGAACTCCAGACTTCTTTTGTGTTCAGTATGCAGCATTCAAAGCGACGTCATCAATTTCCAACATGTTCTGACATCATTTGTTGTTTTTCAGTCATTTACCTAATTGTTTAGAGAGCTAAATGACCGTGAAATTGAAAATCACTACAAAATGAACTCTGAAAATGTTGAAACCTGGCATGGTATCATCATTTCACCTGCATAGCATGTGCGAAAGAGTAGAGAGGGTCACGGCAAAAACTGGACGCACTTCGTGTACAAACTGGACAAACCCTTTCGGAGTATCAAGGTTTCAGATGAGAACTCATCTGTTACACGGGCACTTCAATGTTTTTTAAACTTATTTGAACTCCGGACTTTTTTGTGTTTAGTATGCAGCATTCAAAGCGACGTCATCAATTTTCAACATGTTCTGACATCATTTGTTGTTTTTCAGTCATTACCTAATTGTTTAGAGAGCTAAATGACCGTGAAATTGAAAATCACTACAAAATGAATTATGAAAATGTTGAAACTTGCAATAGAAGAAAATAAATAATGCAGAAAAGAAAAAAACTATATAAAAAAATTACTCAAAAATAAATAGAAGAAAATAAATAATGCAGAAAAGAAAAAAACTATATAAAAATTACTCAAAAATAAATAAAAGAAAATAAATAATGCAGAAAAGAAAAAAACTATAGAAAAAATTACTCAAAAATAAATAGAAAAAAATAAATAATGCAGAAAATAAAAAATTATATAAAAAATTGTTGGGGCACTGTCCAGTGGGCCTGCCAGACCTAGGGTGTGCAAATGCAGGCCTAGAAGGGCCAGCAGACTCACAGGACAGCGCGCCCTAGTTAGGCTCAGAAGCCTGCTATATAGAGAAGTTCGAAGGAGCAGTCACGGCTGGGTTTATAAACCAGTGCGGCTGCCCTTCGCTCGGCGAGGTGGGACTAAACATTGTGCACCGCTGGTGGCAGCGCACAATCATTAGTACCGGTACTAATGATTGGGTCTTTAGTACCGGTTCGTGGCACGAACCGGTACTAATGGGGCCGTTTCCCGCCCCTTGGCCTGGCGAAAATTGGCCTTTAGTATCGATTGGTGGCTCCAACCGGTACTAAAGGCCCCTCCTATATATATGACACTTACGAAAAATTCAGTTTCATCGACCCACTTCTTCTCGATCCAAATTCTTCGCCGCGCCCGTCGCCCATCGCGCGCCGGCCTCGCCGCCCCCGCCGCCCTCACCCGCCGCCCGTAGTCGCCGTCACCGTTGTCGCCCCCGCCACCCGCCGTCGTCGCCGTCACCGCC